>NC_091129.1:13279202-13579202 GCF_040183065.1 Periplaneta americana
CCGATTTCCCCTACCTGCTTCTGCACACCCCTCTGTAAAAGCTGGGCTGTCTTAGCTCTTTTCTGAAAACATTAATTTCTGTTACGAATTGGACGTTTACGTAATATTATACAACTGTTTAAAATAGGTCCTAACTTAAATAAAAGGGCCTCGTTAAGTAATTAACTGTCACGTGATTTCCCCCCTTTCTACGATCCTGCGGCATAACCACTTGGACGGACAGTAGATAGCATGTCTGAGTAATTTTATCTGTGCAGGTCGGGCAGAAGTGAAGATTGAATTTACAGTACGTAAGGTACTCTTTTATAGAGTAGGTACAGAATTATTTCAACATGAGTTACTAGTACGAAGGACGAAACTGGCAATTGGAATTAGATGAAATAGTCTATAGAGCAATAATATGCACAAAAGAACTGAAGCCTGTATCGAAATGAACGGCCACCATTTTACAAAATATGTTTAAATATTCATATTATGATTTCTTTTCATTTTAACTTCATTCTCGATATTGTACGCTAATGTGCTGTAGACAGTATAATATACACTGCATAATGAATACGTATGCATGGATAACTCAATTCGTGAGTAAAAACACTCATTGTTAATACAGTACTGCATTTTGATTAAACAAAAACCTAATGAAAATTATCGAACTCAAAATCGCGATATTTCCTAGTTTACGTAAATGGATGAACTGCTTTTCTTCCCACCTGTACCTAGTAAAGTGACTTTTGTTTTACTCCAGTATCATCGAACTCCAGTCGTGGAAGGGAGTAGCGAACGGTGTTTCCGGTTCTCTAAAGGTATAGCCAGGTTAATATTAAAAATGTTAGTAAAAATAAAATGATGTCCCTGTACTAAGAAAGCACATGAGATTCTTATTCCTGGCATTTCCGTATTGTAAAACGGGAAACTTCAACATTATTAATTTCAGTGAGGTGAAATATAGCATTTTCAGTGCAAAAATAAAGTTGTTGTTTAAAATTAATTCCTGAGGACAACAGTTTGAAGTTACCTGCTGTTTCGATAATGATGACATAGTGTTTTGAACAGATGTCCTTCTTGTAGTATGTTAATATCTGTAGGATGTAACGTAACCAGTAATGATATCCCACTGGAAACGGTAAATAAAATTAGTTGGCCAAAAAATCACAAGGCACAATGATTTAGTTCCCTTTGTTATCATAAAGTTATAATACCAGTTCTACAACCTGATGCGGTTTTATGAAACCACTGAGAAGTTGACAAACGTGTGTGAATTGTAAATTTATGTGTGCTGGGGTGTTAGAATCTTACTCAGTGTCTCAGCAGGCATATCTAAGCCAGAACCTGTCTCAAGGGGATAGGGAAGATGACAGCTTGACGACAGTGACGCCTACATTCTCGTATAATCGTGTACATGTGCCAATTTTAGTGCCTAATGCCATTTATTTCTTGGATTTACATGTAACTGTAGTTTCACTCTTTTCTAATTGAAGATCTGGTATTTTCGAATGTACTCAAGTTTCAAAAACTAATCTATAACAATAATAAATCTGTAGCCGAAATTTTTCTGGTAATTTTCGATTTTCCAAAAATAATTGGTCCTAACATATATAATTAACCACCCTGAAACCGAAAATCGCTTTTTTGAATGTTTTGTTTGAATGTCTGTCTGTCTGTCTGTCTGTCTGTCTGTCTGTCTGTATGTTTGTTACCTTTTCACGAGATAATGGATGAAAGGATTTCGATGAAAATTGGAATATAGATTATGTTCGTTGTAACTTGAGATTTTAGACTATATGGCATTCAAAATACATTATTTAAAAGGGGGGTTATAAGGGGGCCCGAATTAAATAAATCGAAATATCTCGCTTATTATTGATTTTTGTGAAAAATGTCACATAACAAAGGTTTCTTTAAAAATGATTTGCGCTTAAGTTTTATTCCTTGAAAAATTTTGATAGGACTGATATTTAATGAGATAAATGAGTTTTAAAATTAAAATAACTGACATCTAAGGCCGTATAATGAAATAAAAAACAAATGACTTCGTCTATAAGGGGCCTTGGACAGTAACAATCGAAAGCTATGAAAGATAGCCTACAGAGAATGTTTCTGTGTTTGTACGAAGTAATATCGGAAGCTAAATTAACCGATTTGTATAATTAATTATTATTTCACCATTGGAAAGTGTAGTTTCTCTAGATGGACATAATGCTATAATGTTATTACAGTAACTTCTGATATAATATAATATAATATAATATAATATAATATAATATAATATAATATAATATAATATAATATAATATAATATAATATAATATAATATAATATAATATAATATAATATAATATAATATGTAATATTATATAATATGATTTAAGTTATTTGAAGGGTTCAGAACCATAGTGGGCCAAACGCCATTTACTGAATACGTAGAAAACAAGGGTTAAAATTAAGTTATTACCATAATTCTATGGAAACCTATAACAAGTAAAATAAAATATACACATTAAATATAAATGATGTCAATGTTCATTAAACTATGGTTGCATGTAATAAAAATTAGAAACATGTTAAAGGAATTGTCATTGCACCAATGAGTGGTCTCTGGACGAAAATGATCGCATTTTAATTATTTGGATGCAATTTAATTTAAGTAACATATTAAACGATTTATCCTTCTATCAAACACGAATGTTCCCTGGATCAAATGTCCTACAGTAATTTGTATGTAATTACTTTATATTTATTTCTAACGGGTGCAGCGGAGCGCACGGGTACGGCTAGTTTTATAAATAAAGTAGTGGTTTGTGCAGCAAATGCTGCAAACTAAGTTCATTAGACGTTCAAATAAATATTTTTCAGATTCATTTTCAATGAAGAATACCAGATATCCTGAAAGTTATTTCCTTCCATAATAATGAAACATACTCCCTCTGAATGGTTTTTTTTATGCCAAATACTTTTTCTTTAACCTATACACCTTGAGGTTTTTAGTTTGAACGCGAAAACGAAAGTAACAATGTCAGGACGATCAGTGGGTTTTTCATGTGAGAGTAAAGCAATAGCTATTTCAGGTCATTGCGGATTGTGGGTGAACATTTAAAAAAAAAAGTCAGGTTTGCTATGCTTTCGAACAATAGACATAGCATCTTGGTATAAGCTGCTTCATGTTTCGTAAACTACCTTGAAATGTAGAGGGTAAAATCATTTTATCCTGCTAAGAGATCTTGCTGAAATGATCGGGAGACTACAAAATCTTGTAGGCCTCTTATTTGATCAGTAAGTAATACCTTTTGGTTTTTCTTAGGAACTGTAATTTTTGCGCTCTCTCGAGCCAATACTGAAGAGAACCACGCATATAAATATCTACACCACACCGCCATTAAATATATGAAAAAGACCCAACCCCAATTGATTAATAACTACAAAAATATTTAATTTTTAATAATATTATTATCTTACGTAAGTTTTATAATTTTCAGTAACATATACTATATAGCCGCCACTGAGTAAATTATTGAAATCAATATGTAATTTAAGATATTCTCTACATCTACTTATATAACCCCAAAACGTTTCACTTTCATATCATCAATATAGCATTAATATGTATAATTAATGAAAATAGTCACATCATGGCATTAACTATAATAATATTTTATTTCTAATGGTAATAATGTTATCAAACCACCTCAAGTCTTGTAGTTTTTAATATCCAATAAACATCTGTACTCGGAAATTACACACCACAGAATCAGACCTGTAAATTATTTTTAGCAGGTCTTGAAGTCTTTAATAACCAATTTAATTTGAGCTCTAAATATGTCAGCATTCTTTCAGATCATGGCCTTCGTGTAATATTGTTTACTGTAGTGTGTTTTGTTTTATTCTGAAATGCAATTCGTTAGTGACGACAGATGGATCTTAGAAAATAGGAAAATTATGTTGAAAAATTGACATTTCACTAAAAATTATTATTCTTCTGAAAAACTTTGGGTTCCAAGCTTCAAAATGAGGGGTCATTTATTAAAATCCGTTCAGCCTTTTCCCGTAATTTCCATTACCAGTTCAAATTATATATATATATATATATATATATATATATATATATATATATATATATATATATAGATTCGTTCGATTTTAGTGGCGTATTTCATTATACGAATGAACAATACGAGTAGTTATAAATTCAATGCGTTTGGATTGTTTCTTTTTCAAACAACGGCTTTTTAGTTTTCTTTTTTTTTTATCTAAATCCGTCTATGCAGAAGGTTCATTTAACTGAAAGAGTGAAATGTTAGACGCGAGTGAAAGACTGCAATGTAAGCAACAGCTCCGAAATACCTTCAACCAGTTGATTATTCAACAATAGATAGTGTAATGGTAATGAAAAATATATGTAAAATAATCAGAAAATAAATAATTTAATAGTTTATGTCGTATTTTATTACAACTAGCAACGTTCGTTGATAATCAGCGGAAACATTACAAATGAATACATAAAATAACATTCAGGATTACAACTGTTTTATGAAATGGAAAATAAGAGCGAGTTATCTCATTATAGCTCAAAAGGGAGATAATATAATCAATTTTATAAATCGAGTTTCTTTTGACGAGATCTTCGACGGGGCTCAGCGTTCTTCTTCTGTTCTTCTCAACGAAAATTCTCATTATTTTTGTTTTCGTTCACGTGTTGTCAGATTATCTTCAGCTATAATTTCTTTTATGCTCGACCATGCCGAAATGTACTAATTATACACCTGGTAGCAGTCCTTTAATGCATGTCATTAAAGTACACCTACTCATTAAAGTACAGGTGTTCAGCCAATGACAACTCAGCTTACAGGTGTTCAGCCAATGACAAGTCAGCTTTGTACCGTTATAAAACCGCAAGTATCGATTATTCTCGGATATGCAATCGAAAGAGAATTAGCGAAAAGTCACGGAGGCTGGAAATCCAATACTGTCGCAGAAGGTTATGTTCTGTTACTATAATAATTAGAATTAATTGTAAATAATATTCAAATAAATTCAATTTGTCATCGCGTTTTTCAATGTCGAATTCAATAATCAAGGTTATATCAAGTTTAACGGGATTACATCAAGGTCAATGACATTATTGTTCCTCGGAAAAAATCAATACTTTCGCGTCTGCGCACATCTCACAATTCACTACCTAGAACAAGGTCACTTCCGATCTTGTCAGATACAAATAATTTCAAGTTAGAAATATGGTCGAGCATAAAAAGTCGTATGAAACTCGCCTATAATGGTAATTAAGAAGCTCGTATGAAAATTATGATACTCGCTTCTTAATTACTATCATTATAGGCTCGTTGCATAATGTACTATTATGTGGCTTACCTGACGTAATGATTCACTCAATATACCAAACACTTTTCCAACATATAAATTTTCCTACATGTAGTATACGTTTCTGGAAGGTTGGAATTACACTTCAGCTCTTAAGTTCAACAGAAATTAAGTTCAACATGCTTTACTTCAACTCTATACGGGCACTAAGAAATGGATTTGCCATTTGAATGGGAATTGGTTCTGTGTCTTGTAGTGATACTTTTTTTTAAAGGAGAACAGAATATTTTATTGATTAGGACATCCATATTTAATCACTGATTTTAAATTAATGAACTCTTCCTTTTCTATTTGAGAATTGTGCCGTTTGTGAGACGGAACTGTCGAAACCCACTGTGGTACTAGAAGCGCATACACAAGTCTCGGGGCGGGCAGGAAATGCAAGTACAGTACTGTATTCGTTGTTGGATAACCAATAAGAATGTATATTCTTTTCACCTGCCACATCCACTACAATTATTGGACTGAACTTTCAATTCTGTTCAGTCGAAGTTAGGAGAGTCCACTGTACATTATTTTATGAGTACTCTAAACATTGAAATTCTTTACGAGTAGGGCCTTCAAGATTTTGCTGCTGATCCGGAGCTGCGTTCGGGCTTGGGTTGGATCCCCCTTTGATCTCATTGAATGGTTTCTTCCGAGGTTTTCCCCAGCCGTGGGACTGAAGCCCGATGGTCTATGGCGAGTTCTCGGCATCAACCCCTTTGATTTGATTACCTAGTTGAGTTTTTCCGAGGTTTTCCCCAAACAAAAGGCAAATGCTGGGTAATCTTTTGACGAATCCTCGGACCTCACCTCATCTCACTACATCTCGCCAAAATATTGTAAAAAATTGCACAAAATTGTTAAAATTGTAGAAAATTACTAAATTGTAAAACTGTAAAAATTTGTAAAAATTGTAATTGTAATATTGTAAAATTTTGACTTGTTCCACACCTTAAAGCTTCATTGCTCATGTAAGATCTATGGAATAAAAAAATGAATGAATGAATGAATGAATGAATGAATGAATGAATGAATGAATGAATGAATGAATGAATGTATTGTTAGCAAAGTGCTAACTCTTTTTACTAAAATGCGGTTTCTAATTCCAGTTTTTGCAAGATCCATGCAATTAAATTCTCGCTCACAATTTACAGTATGCGATTGAATTATATAAATCAATTAGAAGAAATTGTTCACTTAACTTACATGAATTGCACCAACTCTTTGAAATCCAGTCCTGAACATCTATTGCTCAATACCTTTTTGAACATTGTTCATGCCGTTAGCATTTCATTTAAATTCAGATTAGTTCACACACATCTCTGATCTCATTTTCTCCATTACCATCTTCGTTTCTGAAGTCCAATGTGGTTGTCGCATTTTTGCACATTTACATTCAAAGTTTGTTGCATTTTTAGAAGTCGAGTAGCAAAATGTGACGTGCCTTAAACTCTGCTGAGAAGCACTGGAGAGAGTCAATTCTGAAAATACTAATTCACCCAAGAAAAAGTGAGTCGCAGTCTTTCGTCTAACAACAGGGCATCATTTACTCGCGAAAGTCGCCCTCGGTAGCGCAGTTGGTATAGCGCTGGACTTCTATGCTCGAGGTTGCGGGTTTGATTTCGGCAGAGGTCGATGGCATTTAAGTGTGTTTAAATGCGACAGACTTATGTCAGTAGATTTACTGTCATGTAAAAGAACTTCTGCGGGACAAAATTCCGGCACACCGGCGACGCTGATATAACCTCTACAGTTGCGAGAGTCGTTAAATAAACCATAATTTAAATTTTACTCGCGAAATACCTCTTCCATTTTGGGATAATGGAAATACCACCCTGCAAAGTGTGTAACTGTAATACAGAGATGACTGACATCACCTTTCAGTATGTTTTAGTCAGCGGCGGCTCCTGCATATTTCTTAAGAGGAGGAAAGAATTTAACAGCGCAAAATGACACCTTTTTGAGAGAAACAAGCTACAAATTAGCCTACATGCATACATGTAAGACCAGGTAGTGTTGGAGTTGGTCTTCCCTTCTGTATAGCAATAATCTGTTCTTGTAAACTGAGTTTCCTAAATTGTCCAAAATATATTATGTTTTCACTTCCATTCATTGTTGAATAATTGCACAAATTAACAATTACAAGGAAATTCACAACCTCGCAGCATTTTTCACGCACACTACAGCATCACACGTGTTGGAAGAGACCAGCTACTAACACGGAACCGGAACCGTTTTACGGAAATGGGAATGAGAAATAATCTGTCAGGAAAGCGAGAACACTGCACCCACCCACGTCGGCTGTGTTGCAACATGTACATTTTACAAGTTCAGTATCAAATGCTAATGGATTTGAGGGAGGTGGGATATGATGATAGAGAATGGATTAATTTTGCTCAGGATTGGGACCAATGGAGGGTTTATGTGAGGGCGGCAATGAACCTCCGGGTTCCTTAAAAGCCAGTAAGTAAGTATCAAATGCTTTTGAAGAATATCAGTTCTTGTAAAGTCATACTACCATTATTGTTCAAAGCTGCCGGTGGCCGATTAATTTTTTTTTTTATGTTAAAAATAATGTAGTTTGCAGTACCTTCAATTTCAAATATATTTGTACAAAACTGACAACTTGGCTGTTGTCCTGTCTAGTAGACAATGAATGGAAGTGAATTTCAGAGGCCAAAAAGATCTGCAATACTAACTTAGAACTACTTCCTCTTTGTTTTATATAAATCCAACTTCAACTTTCAGATATCCTCGAAAGTTTCAAACCATGAATGTAGCTTATACAAAGTGCAATGAATATATTTTGATTTATAATTTGAAAAAAAGTTTATATGGTGTCTTTCATAGCTTTGCGTTAAAACTGTTTTTATTGTGTCTCCTCCTAGATGACGTGTTATAGTCTGGTTGAATGCAGCATCGTTAGATGGCAGCGGTAGCGAGCTTGCTGCAAGACCAGTCGGTTTCTATTTCCCGCCCATGCGCTGATTCAGAGGAGGATCTCCTCCCTCTCCGTTCATTTACTTGCTTTAAAACTCTGCTTCTTTCTCTGGCCGCTAGTGCGCTGTTGTCTGTGTGTGTTAACTGCAGTAAAGGAGGAATGGATTGACTTTCCTCCACACAAACAATCTCGCATCCTTCTCACAGTTTTCTAGCAGCACATGAGTGCGCGTGGTTTAAAATTCGATCAACCGAGGTTTTCTTATAGCTGTGAACTTAAAAATTATCGAATCTTCCTTGAATTTCAAGGCGTATATTTCATTTGGTATTTATTTCAAAAGAAAAAAAATGTGAGGAGGACGTTCCTCCCTTCCCTCACCCGAGGAACCGCCACTGGTCCTAGTCTACAATCACTCACAGAAGTGGAACGCTATTGGGCAGTCAGGAAGATTTTTTTCTCTATAAAATTGTTTCTTAATGTTTGTTCACTTGTTTTCTTTGAAGGTTAATAATTATATATTCAAGTTAGCAGTCATTAGATAATAAATAAATAAATAAATAAATAAATAAACAAGTAAATAAATAAATAAACCAAGGAACGAAAGAACGAAGGAAAGAAGGAACGAATAACGAGTGAACGAAGAAACGAATAAATATTCACAGTTACAAACAACGTTAGAGTAAACATTGGTAATTTCGTAGCAGTGGTTATTTCGTGATACTTTTTCTTTGCTCTTTCGTGAACTAACCAATGGTGTTACAAGATTCAAATTTCCGCCAAGGGATTGCATATGTTGTCCAGTTTCCAGAAACATACAGCTACGCTTTGTGTGACTATTTTAGCTGCTTCAGTGAGATTTTATGTTTGGAGAGAGCAAGTTAGCGTCGACTTCTCAGGCGTACAAATTTTGTGGATGTTTGTAATTACATTACAGGCTTATTACTAAAGGTAAGAATATAATATTTGGTACAAAGATTTATTGTATCTTCGTGAAATTTTAGGAAAAGTTTTTGGAATTTTAGATACAGCTGTAGTCGCCATATAGGCTTACCTTTACTGATAGAAATCTTAGCTGTTTGAGGCAAAATTTTGTTGAGTATTAAGCGTTACATTTTATACTTTTTAAAAATTGTATTACAATACGAATTTTAGAAATCTGAAGATAAGATGTGATAACAAAAAAGAAAATAGAGACGCAATAGGTTTAGTGTAGCTTCTGTTTGATTTGTTACCATGCTAAGTACCAATGATAAGTGCTAGATGACTTACTTGCAAGAATTGTGACAGAAGATGAAACATAGCTCCACCATTTTGGACCGTAGACGGAGGCAGACAATGTAGTGGCAACATGCAAATTAACCAAATAAATAGTAATTCCAAAGTACACCTTCGGCAGGAAAAGTTATGTTTACTGTGTTTTTCGGTTCAGAAGGACTCTTGCTTGTGGACATCATGCCACACGGAACCACCATTAATTCTGACGCGTATGTGGCAACTCTCAAGAAACTTCAAGCTCGACTTAGTCGGGAGAAGCAGGATGTTCTGCTATTGCATGACAACGCACAGCCATATGTCAGTCACAAGACCACAGACCAGATCAGAAAATTCGGATAAACACTGAAACACCCACCTTACAGTCCTGAACTGGCACCGTGCGATTACCATCTCTTTGATAAACTGAAGGATCCCTTCGCGGAACGAGGTTAGAAGATGACTCCCTTGTGCACACTGCTAAAGAGTGGCTCAGACGTGTTGGTCCAGACTTTTATCGTGCTGGTCTACAGGCCCTCGTTCCTAGGTTACGTAAGGCAGTTGAAAGGGACGGGGAATATGTGGAAAAGTGACATTTTGTTCCTAAAGTATGCATCTACATTCTGTGAAAATAGCAAAGCTGTAGGGTAAAAATATAATTTTTTAACAAATGTTATGCATTACTTTTGGAATTATCCTAGTAATAGAGGCTATAGTAAAGTCCGTAATAAAAGTGTTCACCCTTTCAGGACAAAGAAGATCCCTTTTCAATTTCAATTTTTACTTTGATTTCATTCTTATTATGTGTTGATATGTATTTCTATGTTTTCTTGCTATGAATATTAGACGGAATTACTATGTTTGAAGTCTTGTAACAATTAATGAGAATTTCATTTGACTTTAATGAATTTTTCCACAATTCTTCTACCTCTCACGAAATTATCAATGTAATATCACGAAATAACCAACCTTTTAGCTTAAGTTTTAAAAGTGGTTTTTGGCACTTGTTCAAGAACGTGTCCACCTTTTATGTCTCCAGATTTGTACAGCCAATTATCGTGTTTCAGGTGAAAAAAATCGGAATAAGGATATATTTACACATTTGCATTTTAAATTAATTTTCATGAAATTATCACGAAATTACCAATGTTTACCCTACACCATCTTTACTTGCCATGGTCCTTAGCGAAGTATGGAATATATTCATCAAATAACAAAGTCAAAAGTAAATACAGAGATATTTAATACACAAAGTCAAAGATAAACATAATTCAATCTTCCACAACAATGAGCCACCGTGACCATAAATGAACAATTTTGGTAGGTCATACGTATTCTTTGTTCATTCTGGTCGTTTTACTCGACAAAGAACAAAGAAGTAGGCCTATGTTGTACGTTTCTTGTGATATAAATGTTGTCATGTAAGGATATGTCAGATAATCTTATTAGCCTTGTACTACTTGCGCCAGTACAACTAATTTACTGCTGAAAATTATGGTTCATAAAGACGTATGAATTCTGAATATGTAGCATTTCAGGAACATATGTAATAGAAACACGTCACACATGAAATATTACAATCGTCGCTAGTAATCTGAAAGGTAGCCTACGCCAAGATAATCTTGACACTTGGGTTACTTAGTTGCCACTTCCCTTTCTGTTTCTTTGTCCCAAAGACTCGTTTCCCAATGTTTATAAAATAATGTAGGCCTTGGAAAAAGTGACAGTCTTAAACTATGATTTCGTGATAATATGTCTGAGTTCACGCATTATTCTGATTTAGCCAGTTGTTTCATAAACTCTAATTTACACTTTCATTTCTATTGGTAAAAAAAATAGTGAAGAACCAAAAATGCTGTATCGATAATAGGTGGATTTTTACGTGGTTTGAAATTCAATAATAATAATAATAATAATAATAATAATAATAATAATAATAATAATAATAATAATAATAATAATAATAATAAGGATTTATTTTAGCTCGCAGAGTTAAGGCCGTAAGGCCTTCTCTTCCACACAACCAGCAAAAAGTGTATATACATATGCATGAACTTACAAAGAATTCAACAATTTGATTTAGATGAGAGTTACATGTATACAAGAGTTATTTACGAATTAAACAACAAAATACTATGAACTATTAATTAAACACTGAAATAAACTGGGTAGCAGAATTAAACTAAAATACATAGAATGTTAATATATTTCAAATTATATTAGATAATAGAAAGAGATTATTATGAGACAATTTTGAAAATGCAGCACAATCAGGATGATGTCTAAAGAAAAAAAAGCAACAGTGTAGTCAGTAATATTTAAATCAGTATGATTGGAGTGAAATGCTAATAAGGTTATCTTTTAAGCTGTTCTTAAAGGTGTTTGTTGTCTTGCAGCCCCTAATACTTTGTGACAAGGAATTCCATTGACGCGAGGTGGATATTGTAAAAGATGAGGAATAACAAGATGTTCTATGAAGAGGTATATTTAGCGTGCCACAGATAAGTGATCTGGTATTTACGTCGTGGTTAGAGTATAGATAAGAGAAACGAGACGAAAGGTAATTTGGTGTTGAGGTGTGCAGAATTCGAAAGAGTAAAGACAAAGAGTGTAAAGTTCTGCGTTCTTTAAGTCGGAGCCACGAGAGACTTGCGAAGGACGGTGATATGTGATCATATCGTCGGATGTTGCACACGTATCTGATGCACATATTCTGAGCTCGCTGTAACTTGACTGACAGTTCAGAACTTAGATCACTTAACAAAACGTCACAATAATCGAAGTGCGGCATTACTAGGGTTTGTACTAGGGTAAGTTTTAGTTGCTGGGGCAAGAAGTTTCTCAAGCGACTCAAAGAGTGAAAGGAGGAACAGATTTTCTTTATCGTTTCTTTAACTTGAAAATTCCAACTTAGATTATTATCAAAAAAGAAGCCAAGATTTTTTACGACAGATGAATAAGGGATTAGCGTGTTGTTAAGGGTAACAACTGAAAGATTACTGTTATTAAGGGAGTTAACTACACGCTTATGTCCAATAATTATGGCTTGAGTGTTACTTGGGTTAAGTGCGCGTCCGAAATTGGCCGCCCAAGTGGAGACAGTGGCTAGGTCACAATTTAACTTGTCAATCGATTCATTGATCGTATTGGGTCTGGAATGTATGTAAAGTTGTAGGTCGTCGGCATAGAGGTGATATCGGCAATACTGTAAGTTCTTTGATACGTCATTAATGTAGATAGAGAAAAGTAGTGGTCCTAATACGGAGCCCTGCGGCACTCCCGCCTTTGTGTATCTCTTATTAACAACAAAATAATATCCTTCCTCTTCTATCTTGCAATATAGACAGTTCGCTTGTTTTTCTTCAATACTTTTCTATCATTTTCATCTTCTATTTGGCCAACCTATGATTAAATCCCAATTGAAAACTTATTCCTTGATAATGACATCACTGCATCTAAACTGCTAACGACCGAAACCACACTACATAACCACCACATACGCTGGGATTAATTGTTTCAACGTGTTTTATTAAAATGTAAATAAGTGATTATATTATGACATTTATTTGCCAATTTTATCGAGCGTCACCTGTCAGTATGTCAAAGCTAATGGTTATATTCTGTTTTAGTTATTCTGATCAGATTTACTGTAATTATCTTAACGTGGTAGTTATAATGCAATTAAGTGATTGACATTAATTACATACATTTTGAATCTATCAAGCATTATCTGCTATTGCCAAAGTTGATGCTTTTAAGTCTCTGTTTTAATTGTTTTATTCAGTATGTGTGCTTAATTCATTATGAAGGGATAGTGTGTAATTAATAACGGTGTGAGCAATGTAATCATAAGGTCATTTGAATAGTATATAACGGTTATGTCGCTGTTACTCATATTTTACCATTATGGCATTATCAAGTATGTATTAAGATTATCTTTTAACATCTGAAGATGGCACATATATGTGCCGAAAACGTTCATGATCAATAAATTGTAATATATCAATACAATATTAATAGATAAGCATTAGACGGACCCATTTAATCCTAACCTATAATCCTAACCTAACCTAACCTAATTCTAACCTATTATTCCTTGATATTTTTACATTTATTTCATTTTCCATACGATTTATATGAATATCTCACTCTTTCCTATTTTGAATCCATTGTGATAGATATTTGATTTCTTTTCAAATCCTGTTTTATTTTTCCTGTTTTGAATTTACTGATTTATTTATTAATATTTGAGGAGAAAACACTATAACAGATATATTCTGTTGGACCAATTAAAATGATCTCTTTATGTTTCACTTGATATTGTTTTTAAAATTTCCATATCACATGTTGAAATTGAAAAATTAAAACTGTGTAGGGTGTAGTTTCTGGGTAGCTCAGTCCGTAGAGCGTTGGTGAGCTAAGCCAAAGGTTCCTGGATCGATACCCGGCCCCGGAACAACTTTTCCCTTGAAATTATTCAAGTCTACTTCACAGGGAGCTACACCTGAAAGTCAGATTTGCATTCCATATCACATGTTTTCTCAATTTTTTTATTTTATTTTATTGGGTTATTTTACGACGCTGTATCAACATCTAGGTTATTTAGCTTCTGAATGATATGAAGGTGACAATGCCAGTGAAATGAGTCCGGGGTCCAGCACCGAAAGTTACCTAGCATTTGCTCGTATTGGGTTGAGGGAAAACCCCGGAAAAAACCTCAACCAGGTAACTTTCCCCGACCGGGATTCGAACCCGGGCCATGTTTTCTCAAATATGGCTTATTTAACTTGTCTGGCCCAAGTTCTCTTGTACATATATGAAATAATAATTGATCTTCGCGTAACAACGTCTTTTATGTTCTTACTTTTGCATCAATGTTTATTTTTCCAGATTGTTTCCCTTATGTAACCTGCTGTAAAATTCTGTTGACTTTATATATTTCATGGTATATTTCCTCTTTTAGACTTGCGTAGCTAGTAATATTTATGCTCAAACATTTTAATTTTGACACTTGTTCAATATATTATCCTTTACAAATAACTTCGATTTTATGTATAGGCTACTTCAGAGATTGTCAAAGCTTCAGATTTTTTATTAGATACAAACATGTTAAATTATTTTTTTTTGCAATACGTGATATGTAAGTTAATCATTTTTAACATTATATTTGACAGTGAAAGTAAAATTTACAATTTATTCATTTCTTCATTGTCATGGCAGCAATTCTTGAACAGGTTTGAAATACTTACATTACGAGTTGAAAATGACGTAGCACCCAACAGAATAGTAACCTAACAACCAAACATAAACAAGTAACATAGCAACCAAATATGTGTTGAATTAATTAATCTATTGAAAAATTTAGAAATTAAATTTTGATGTATTGCCACTCTTCACATTTTTTTGAAGTGTTGCAAAAAGTTATTCACTAACCGCAAATTGTAAGTGACTTAATTTCATTTCAAATGATTGGAAACCGATAACGGGTTCCCCAAACTGCATTCTCGACCAGATGTCTCTCTTACAGTTCTCGGTACGTAATATACTATTTTGACCGATCGAATTTTTTAACAATCTTACCGATATTGTTGGTAGGCCTTGTAATTTAAACTTACAACAGACGTGCGGTAAGTACACAGGTTGTAACTTTAATCATCATCATCATCATCATCATCATCATCATCATCATCATCTTCCTTCATGCATTAGGAAATTGATTCCTGTAGCAACTACTGAAATTGGTCCATCCATCTTTTCGCTGGTCTTCCAATATTTCTTCTTCCCCGAGGTTTGTATTTCCAAAACTTATACGGTATCCTGTCCTCCTGCATCCTTGAAGTGTGAGACATCTATGTATTTATATATTCTTCTATTTTGTTGTTTAATTCATATATCTCAAGTTCTTCTCTTATTTCTTCGTTTCTTTTATGTTCTATTTTCCTGTAACCTGGTACGCTTCTCAAAAATTTCATCTCATTTATTTGTAATCTAGACGCATCTTTCTTTTTCATAACCCATGTTTCGCTTCCATATAGTTATTTATTTATTTGGTTATTTAACGACGCTGTATCAACTACTAGGTTATTTAGCGTCGATGAGATTGGTGATAGCGAGATGATATTTGGCGAGATGAGACCGAGGATTCGCCATAGATTACCTTGCATTCACATTACGGTTGGGGAAAACCTCGGAAAAAACGCAACCAGGTAATCATCCCAAGCGGGGATCGAACCCGCGCCCGAACGCAACTTCAGACCGGCAGGCAAGCACCTTAACCGACTGAGCCACGCGGTGGCTATTCCATATAGTAAACTGGGCACTGACATCACCTTATAAAATTTTAACAATGCATCTTTTCTAGCTTTTGATTTCAGGGTTCTTCTTATTGTTCCATTTATGTAATTAAATTTTTCTATTTTTTTTTTCTTTTTGATCATAGTCTCCTTTATAAGATAAGGTAACGCCCAAAAATTTAAATTTATTTACTTGTTCTATGATACTCTTTCCTATTACTATTTTAGATCTTACAGGAGATTTGCCACAAAATCCCATAGTTTTAGTCTTATGTACAGATATCTTCATATTAACTTTAATAATGGCCACTATTATTTAGTACGAATATAAAATTGATACATCTGTGAAACTTCTACAGTCCTTCAATGTAGTAACCAGCATTGTCTACAACTCGTTGCCAGCGATTTGGAAGTCGTAGTATCCCTGTAGCAGCTCCTGTTCTGTTGATGTTTCTGATGGACCGCCCTACTGCCTGCAGAATATCGGGAACAGTCCGGAATCGAACGTCACGAAGTGGTTCCTTCATATCTGGGATTAAGTCATAATCACAGGGGATTAAGTCCGGTGAATGTGGTGGATGGAAAAGCACTTCCCACCCCCCAGCGACTGTGCAAATCAGCTACAAGCTGTGTCGTGTGCGCCCCTGCGTTATCATGAAAAATGATGGGAGGGTTCTACAAAATGTGTGGGCGTTTTCTTCGCATCGCTGGTCTCAAATTATGCTAAAATATGACGGAAATACTGTGCATTAACATTCAGCCAAGATCGCTGTTCCTGCTTTGTAAACATGGAGAAACACGACCGCTTAGAGCTGTAACTAACAGGAGACTAACTTCACCTCTCCACAGCGCATGCGCTGAGAGTCGGACGGAAGAGTCCTTTTAGGGGGGAGGAGGGCAGACATAGACTAACATATGGTAGAAGTGACAACAATTAACTCCGCCTCGTTTCGTTTTTACAGCAGTGTTGCCACTATTAAAGTTACATCCCACGTAAATAAATCAAATAAACTTTTATTTATTTACTTAAAAGTAACGAACTATCAGTGTCGCGCAACACTTTGTGCTATGAGGAAATAACTAAATGTCTTATTATACCTGTACTCTTTCTAAATTATTTTATTGGCGTGGAGATTTGTAAGAAAACGGGAATTAATGTAGATAAGCGGGAAAACCATTTCTGACGACTTCCGGTTGTTGCTCTGAGCGCCACTCGTGGGGTCGTGGCTGAACGCGAAAACATCCATAGAGTGAAATACGTATTCAAACATTAACCTATACCGGTATACAATTTATTTACACTGATGTATAATTAATGTGTCACCTACAAACATTTTCTATGTGCTATTTATATATATTTATGTATAATTAATGTGTCACTTCCTGCTTCTTTGAAGACGAAACTAAAATTTCTATAATTTATTTTATTACATTTTCACAATCGCCGCCGAATAATAACAAATGAATAACACGTATACGAATAATAACAAATGAATGACACCTATCGACAAATGATAAACGGCGATCACATATTATGAAAATGTTAGTGTACAAAAACAAACTATTTATTTGAATTTAAAATGATTAATAATAATTTATTTTTAATTAGCATCGGCCAAAAATGGTATGCAATACTTGTGTTAAGTGCATATCATAATCTCGGAAATAGAAAAGACTAAGTCTAGTCTTCTCTAACTTTTCCTCGATTCTGTTATAATGCACTTAACACGTTTGTATCGCAATATACTATTGCAGTTGCGATAGACAGTTGATAAGATCGCTGTAGATCTCTTCATTTTCAGGAAACAAAATAACACCATCTGCATAACGTACAAGTTTCATTTATTTCTTTCCTACACAGCAACAATTTTTTGTTTTGTCTTTCTTAATTACTTCATTATTAAATTAAACAACAATAAACTCAAAGAGTCACCGTATCCAATTCCTTCCTCTATAGATATTTCATTATATAGTTGACTCTCCACTTTTTCTTAACTTTTAGTCTATTAAACGAGTAAATATTTTGAATTAAATTCACTATATCTGTATGGACTTGTCAGCTATGTAGGCCTAAAATATGTTATGCCCCAGGGCTAAAGAACGCCCTGTAGCATGATTTCCTGTGGAGTATTAAATTTGAAACAGGAACAGTGTCAGCGGAATACACGGTTAAGACGCGCAATGCAATCCCAGCTTGCAAAGTAAATAGGTGCTTAGCCAGCGTTATAGAGTTTTGTCGCGCATGTGGTAAATCACTGGCTACGATAATAGTAATATGCGTTACAAGAGCGGTATGTTGAAGTTTTCATGTTCGAGGAAAAGTTTCAAAAAGCGAAACGTAGTTGAGCTTTTTTTAATTTCCGAGAATTGAAAGAAAACATACCGCTCGTGTATCGTACATTATTTTGTGCGAAGATCGTTTATTACATACCTGAAAGAGGAAATTCTAATTAGTTGCAATGAAATCTCCATCTTGGTTTCTGTTCAATAACGGCAAATTTGCAAAACAAAAATATCTATCTTCAACATTGTTGCTTTAGAATGTTTTCTGTGTTTACTATACTCCAGCAGGCCGTGATATACGTCTGTTTTCCCCCCCCCCCAGTCTATGATGAGTCTGGAATCTTGTTGATTTTTTCACGGCTTCCTTAATGTTACTTGCATCACGAATGCACTAACTTTAGTGGAGTTGTAGACTTTACTTAATTTTTTCAAATATTTAAAAACAATAATTAACAGTGCAATTAAGGTGAAATTGCAGTGGTAAGTTTCCAATTTATAATTATTACTATATTGAACGTCTCTAAAAATAATATGTCAAAAGCCTAAAGCAGTAAAATCAATATGTCACTTAAGCGGTAAGAAGAGGGAAATTGTTATGTGTGTTAGGTTGGGAATACTGAATGTGGAATTTTAGACTTTCCACGGATTGGTTTTGTGCAGAAACGAAGGAAATACGCACGATCTCGCACAAAAGTATTCTTACGCCACAGATCATTGCTGGACTAATCGCATTGGTCCAGTAGAACAAAGCATGCATTTTAATTGGTTAAATTATGTCACGCATTGTTCGAACTCTTTTCTTACGCCTAGTCTTATTAAAGCGACTTATCATTATATTGCATTGAATCGAATTAAATATAATAGGTGTTTGATGAAGACGACATCTGTAAGCACGTGAAATCAAAAGTGCTTTTAAACCATCTCACCTGATGGATGGCGTGGTCGGTACCCCGGGCGGGAAACGGATAACGAAACATAAAAAGTGTTAGTGAGGAGATGCGGCAGTTAGTGAAGATTTTCAGGGAGTGTTAATCGAGAGACTTGGTAGCGGTATGGCGTCAGTCAACGAGATACCTTGTAAGTAATTAAACTTATATGTACATTGTGTAAATATTTAATAAATCTAGTAGCATTTTATTCGTGTGTAATACAGTCTAGACCTAAGTTCAGTAACCATGTAGTTTTCCTATAGTCTCATGAGAGCTCCAGTTCTTCCAGCAAAATTGTTTTCCATTGTTGAGTAAAATGGTGGTGTCAGAAATCCTGAAAACCAGGAGTTGAAGTCGAATGCAGTAGCCATCCGGCTAGCAACCAGTGCGACCTAAGTGACGGTCGCACAACAAATACATACCCTCCTGAGTCCTGAGAAATTTGCGGTGCTATGCATAGGCATTTCGCTAGCCCGCGCTACGAGCGTGCTAAACTAGCCCCGGCTATCGAGTGATTACTTGTACAGGATTCATATCATATCATATAGCTAACACTGGTTTATGAATACGAAAAACGTTAGTTCGCTGATCATCCACCGGAAGCCCGCGCTAAGAATGTTTATGAATATGGCCCCTGTTTTATATTTAAAGTTCAATAAGATTCTACAGTTCAAAAAAGTTAGACATGAAAAAAATTATACAAATCTGGCTTTCAGGTAGTAGCTCCCTGTAAAACAGGTTTGAATAATTTCGAGGAAAAATTGTTCCGGGGCCGTGTATTAATCCCGGGACCCTTCCCTTAGCGCGCGAACGCTCTACCGACTGAGCTACCCCAGGAACTATACACGACTTACTTACTTACAAATGGCTTTTAAGGAACCCGAAGGTTCATTGCCGCCCTCACATAAGCCCGCCATCGGTCCCTATCCTGTGCAAGATTAATCCAGTGTCTATCATCATACCCCACCTCCCTTAAATCCATTTTAATATTATCCTCCCATCTACGTCTCGGCCTCCCTAAAGGTCTTTTTCCCTCCGGTCTCCCAATTAACACTCTATATGCATTCCTGAATTCGCCCATACGTGCTACATGCCCTGCCCATCTCAAACGTTTGGATTTAATGTTCCTAATTATGTCAGGTGAAGAATACAATGCGTGCAGTTCTGTGTTGTGTAACTTTCTCCATTCTCCTGTAACTTCATCCCGCTTAGCCCCAAATATTTTCCTAAGCACCTTATTCTCAAACACCCTTAACCTATGTTCCTCTCTCAGAGTGAGAGTCCAAGTTTCACAACCATACAGAAGAACCGGTAATATAACTCTTTTATAAATTCTAACTTTCAGATTTTTGGACAGCAGACTGGATAATAAGAGCTTCTCAACTGAATAATAACACGCATTTCCCATATTTATTCTGCGTTTAATTTCCTCCCGAGTGTCATTTATATTTGTTACTGTTGCTCCAAGATATTTGAATTTTTCCACCTCTTCGAAGGATAAATCTCCAATTTTTATATTTCCATTTCGTACAATATTCTGGTCACGAGACATAATCATATACTTTGTCTTTTCGGGATTTACTTCCAAACCGATCGCCCTACTTGCTTCAAATAAAATTTCCGTGTTTTCCCTAATCGTTTGTGTATTTTCTCCTAACATATTCACGTCATCCGCATAGACAAGAAGCTGATGTAACCCGTTCAATTCCAAACTCTCTGTGTTATCCTGGACTTTCCTAATGGCATATTCTAGAGCGAAGTTAAAAAGTAAAGGTGATAGTGCATCTCCCTGCATTAGCCCGCAGTGAATTGGAAAAGCATCAGATAGAAACTGACCTATACGGACTCTGCTGTATGTTTCACTGAGACACATTTTATTTAATCGAACTAGTTTCTTGGGAATATCAAATTCAATAAGAATATCATATAATACTTCCCTCTTAACCGAGTCATATGCCTTTTTGAAATCTATGAATAACTGATGCACTGTACCCTTATACTCCCATTTTTTCTCCATTATCTGTCGAATACAAAAAATCTGATCAATAGTCGATCTATTACGCCGAAAACCGCACTGATGATCCCCAATAATTTCATCTACGTACGGAGTTAATCTTCTCAAAAGAATATTGGACAATATTTTGTACGACGTCAACAAAAGTGATATTCTTTGAATGTTACCACAGTTGGTTTTGTCCCCCTTTTTAAAAATAGGTACAATTATGGACTCCTTCCATTGTTCTGGTACAATTTCCTTTTCCCAAATAGCAAGTAGAAGTTTATAAATTTCGCTATATAATGCACTTCCACCCTCTTGTATTAATTCTGCTGGAATTTGATCGATACCTGGAGACTTGTACTTTTTCAGATTTTCTATTGCAATTTCGACTTCTGAAAGCGTGGGTTCGGGTATAAATGGCTCAGCAGTTTGTATTTCAATTTCGTCCCGATCATTTCTATTTGGCCTACGTACATTTAGTAGTTGCACAAAACAGTTTTTCCATCTGTTTAGGATTGATGGAGAGTCTGCAAGCAAGTCACCACTATACACGACACCGTCACAATTTTTCCTTTTATATCCACACAACTCACATGAGCTGACAAGACGCCAGAACTCAACTGTGAGTGCACACAATACTTGTGTGACTTTAAATTGTGGCTTTCTGTTAACGTACCTCCAGTAACGATTGTATTAGCTATACAAATCTGGCTTTCAGGCAGTAGCTCCCTGTAAAGCAGGTTTGAATATTTTCAAGGAGAAAAATTACTGAAAAATTCTGCAGGTTACAGTTACGGCACAAATGCAGATATATTATACTATACTTGGGTTCTCTGCACAAATATATTTCATATAATAATCATGTACTGTATGAAGTATTGTACAGTATACTATACTCTCAGGACTCAGGAGAATGAAACAATTTTAAGTTCAATGCAATCAAATGTTTCTCGAAGTTTCCAAAACCCAACTTCAATTAATTCAATAAACTATTTTACATGTCCAATATTTGACGAAAATTAACGATGTGTTGACATATAAAGAGCCCACTGCAAGAATGATGGGTGTCATTTGGAATACATTTTGCAGGAGAAGCAATTGGCAGTTTGAAATGCTTAGCGCTCAAAGCTTAACTGTGATTTTCCGATCATTACTGGACAATGACTATCAGTGTTAATGCCATATAACTCTGTATGTACATTCTATATGTCTTAAGCTATGCATTGACAGTCTTGGTTCATTTTCGACAAGAAAGTGACATCCACCATTCTTGCAGTGGACTCTTCATATATCGTCTGTGCAACTAGTGAAATGTCACATTTGTTTCGCGAAGCGTGGAATTAGAGAAGTGCACGGTAAACCGCGGGATTTCAGCAGACTAACTGTACATCAGCGAGCCCAGTAAGCCCGCCTATGGGCTGTATGGTCTCCTCTTTTAGAGTTCGAGTGCAAGGCAATGAACTCTAGCCCGTCTGAGCCCGAAAAACGAGATCACTCTTTCATCAATAATAATCAATCTATTACTGTCAAAGGATTCGCTTGTATAACTTTAACCATTCTTTCTCAAAACAATGTATTGCGACACAATATTTCTCTACTTTATGCTTAATACGACATATTTCTATAAATAATCTTATTTATTAGCCTGTTTTGAAAATAACAGTATTATCAACAGTAATCTCACTAGAGGTTTTGGTTTATCTAGAGAAAATCAAAACTCGAGTGGGATTTAATTGACTATTACACGATTAGAAGAAAGTATATGAAGATTAGAAGTAACGAAGTTCTCCAATACAATAAAATATTAATTGACTTACGAAAATACAACTGTCTTCAAATGTATTATTGTACCATCTCAACATTACAAATATTACGCTAGATGCATGCTAGATGGCAGTAGTGAGCAATGCCTTCTCGTCGAGAAGTTCTCGATCTATTATACACGATGGCAATGTTACTAGTTAAGAAGGCTTTGTTGATTCAGTTTCATTTTTATTAAAATGCAACATTCCACTTCAATTATCCGAATCCCAGTAATCAACGTCACTTGACAGATGATTTTCAAAAAATCTTAATATTAAACAATCTCTGATACGTGACTATCCATAATATCATATAGCAGAAGCTATAACATAACCTAACTAATATACACAAGTGTTAGAAAAGTTTTAATTAACGACGATGACATAAAAAAATAAACACGAATCATTTTAAAAGGAATAATTATTGAATGTACAATTTTCAAATTTGAATGTGGTTGGTGGTTCAATTGATGTTATATTGGACGTGTGCGTAATAGAAGTGGAACTCGTTGATTTAGGCCTACATGGTGTATTCAACTTATTCAGGATTTCCGAATGAATAATTTTAAAAGGAATAATTACTGAATGTACAATTTTCAAATTTGAATGTGGTTGGTGGTTCAATTGATGTTATATTGGACGTGTGCGTAATAGAAGTGGAACTCGTTGATTTAGGCCTACATGGTGTATTCAACTTATTCAGGATTTCCGAATGAATAATTTTAAAAGGAATAATTACTGAATGTACAATTTTCAAATTTGAATGTGGTTGGTGGTTCAATTGATGTTATATTGGACGTGTGCGTAATAGAAGTGGAACTCGTTGATTTAGGCCTACATGGTGTATTCAACTTATTCAGGATTTCCGAATGGTGCTCTTCATTTATATGTAAATCGGATTTCAGAAGATGCATAGGTATGAGCAGTGATTTTTATTAGTTATTGTTCTTGAATGCCAATGCGAGTCATATTTGAAACTGCTGTGCATCGACTGGAGTGGTTTGTAATTATATATATATATATATATATATATATATATATATATATATATATATATTTTTTTTTTTTGACGTCCAGACCAGCGCAGTTTCAAATGTTGGCAAACAAAGAAACAAATGCTAGGGACGCGATAAAATTAAACAAATGCTAGGGACGCGTTAAAATTGTGCGATAAGCAGCCATGATTGGTTGAAATACATCCTTTCGTACCGTTTTATTGGTCAAAAGTAGTATGACGTAGTAAGAGTGTAATAGTCATATTAAACGTGTTCATATTCGAATATGAAAAGTAAAATACAGAAAAAAAAACACTTATGTTGTACAACATTACATCAATCCTTTAGTCCACACCTGTGGAGTAACGGTTAGCGCGTCTGGCCGCGAAACCAGGTGGCCTGGTTGAGTTTTTTTCCGGGGTTTTCCCTCAACCCAAAACGAGCAAACGCTGGGTAACTTGCGGTGTTGGACCCCAGATCCATTTCACTGGCATTATTGCATTCATCTCATTCAGACGCTAAATAGCGTAGATGTTGATAAAGCGTCGTAAAATAACCTATTAAAATAAAAAAATAAAATACTTGATAGGCCTAATGTTCGATCATAGTACATTTGAAAATAACTTCTACTAAGATTGTTTTATCTTCTTTCTCCCAAGTTTTCTGTCTTCTATACAGGGTGATTCACGAGGATTTACCGTCCCTTACGGAGCTTATTTCCGAAGACATTCTGAGCAAAAAATGTCACATAAACATTTGTCCTAATCTCAATATTTACAGAGTTACACTAATTTAAAATTGTTAGTAAAATACGTTTTTTTCTTTAGTTTTAAGGGTAACAAATATTACAAATATAGAATGAACTATTCGTAAGTATCATTTCTTTAATTGACTAGTATTCTGAAGCTAAAAATGTGTTGTTAATAGTTTTGCACAGATTTTATTTTTAAATTTTAAAAAAAATGACATCATTCCTACTCACTTATCAAAAAAATTGTTACAAATCATACGACTTTAGCAACTTGATTCTTTACAGTTTAATTATGCACCCTAATGTACAGTCTTAAAGAATTTACAAGAGTGGCGTGATTTGTAACAATTATTGTGATAAATGCGTAAGAAAATGTAATTTTGTGGTTAAAAATCGAAACAAAAATCTGTACGAAGCAATTATGGAATTTAGAACACATTTTTAGCTTCAGAATACTAGCTAATTAAAGAATAGTTCATTCTATATCTGTAATATTCTTTTACCCTTAAAAGTCAAGAATAATGGTATTTTACAAATAACTTGAAATTATTAGCGTAATTCTGAAAATATTGAGATTAGGACAAATGTTTATATGAAATTTTTTGCTTAGAATGTCTTCGGAAAAAAGCTCCGTAAGGAACTGTAAATCCTCGTGAATCATCCTGTATTTCTAATTGAATTTCGCTTTGCTTTGCATAGTATTAATGGTTAGGCTATTTATAAAACTTAGATAAGGTAATGTTAAGAATGTTAAATGTTTAATTTAATTTCATGTAAGTTGGGACAGGAATCACTAACTTTGGTTACTTTAATTATATACGTACCTTATTGTTTCCTTCTTGGTGAAATATTCTTTTTCTCCTTCTCTCCCCTATGCATTGTTTCATTGTAAGGAATCGGCGTATTTACACAAAACGTATTCTTCTACACAATTTGAATTAAAGATAGGAACATATTTTTTTTATGATTAGGTCTCATATGAGAGATATTGTTCAAATATTTGATTACTCATCTTCTGAAGACAAGTTAAAATTCAGACTGTGGACAGTTGTAGTGAAAAATTGACAGTGAGTTTCTTTCATCTACCACACGATAATACAGACGTGGACAAATTATTAACAAAATTGACGATTTTTATGATTAATTCTATTTACAAAATTTTACTTTTCAATTTAGACTACAGTTGACAATTCTGCATATTTCTATCATTACAGTAGATAGAAATATGCAAAAAAATTCAAATGTAGGCTATTCTAAATTGAAGAGTCAAATTTTATAAAAGAAATATATATATATATATATATATATATATATATATATATAATAAAATCTTCAATTTTGCTAATAATTTGTAAATATTATGCAAAAATGTCGACTGCAGTCTAAAGGGAAGAGTAAAATTTTTAAAAATATATAATAAAAATTTTCAGTTTTGCTAATAATTTGGAAATATCCAAAATGTCACCTGTAGTCTAAATTGAATAGTCGAATTTTGTAAAAAATATATTAAAAAATCTTCACTTTTGCTAATAATTTGTAAATATGCGAAAATATCAATTGTAGTCTAAATTGAAGAGTGAAATTTTGTAAAAATATAAAATAAAAATCTTCGATTTCTCTAATAATTTGGAAATATCCAAAGATATCAACTGTAGTCTAAACTGAAGAATCATAGTTTGTAAAAATATATAATAAAAATCTCCAATTTTGCTAATAATTTGTCCACGTCTGTAGTGCCTGATTGACATGGTTACGTTTCTGTGATGTCGCATACAGAAACGTAACCATATCATTCAGGTACTACTATGATGGTAGATGAAAGAAACGTACTGTCCGATATTACCCGATGTCTGATACTACGCAACTCTCCCCTAGTTTTAAATTCCATGATATACTCGAGTGAAAAGAAGCAGGGATGATCGAACAGACGTGGATGAATAATTTGTTTTCATATGCTAAAAAATAAACATAATAATTTATATAATTATATAAATACATATACAATAACGAATAATATTTCAATACAATTATTTGTCATTTTCTGAAATATTACAACAATTTTAACAAAATCCTAAAATGCATTCATTAAGTATTTATTCAAAGAGAATTTAAGTACGTTTACATAATTATACATATGCTGTTCCTTCCAGTTTAATATCAAGTGGTAGCAAGATTTCTGCAGCTGAATTTTAACTTCAGTTAGGTACTTTAACATTTTTAATTTGGAAGTTTTCGGGATTTTTCTTCTAATACATTTATTTTAAGTAGTATAGATCTGTTTAATTAAATATTTATGCACATTCATAGTATTTTATTAGGGAACTGTGGTAAGCGATAAGAGTAGGGCTACGACTTAAATATGCTTCCATTTACTTTCTTCTAGACAGAACATTTGCATTGGTAATATAGATTACTCTTGTGAGTCCAGTTGAAAATCTGTACATATTTAGAATTTATAAAATATTTTACAAAAATTGCAAGAGCCGTTTGGCTTACATATTGTGTTGTTACGAAGTTGATTTTCTGAGGAAACTTTTCACGTGGTTTGAATTAATAAATTTAAAATACATGTGAAATTAAACCAATATTTAAATTCAATACACATTGGCTGGTATGCATAAAGTTGAAGTAAATGCTATTGCTAAGGTTTTCATAATATATACTACGGTCTTCATGTATAAAAACGCACAGTAAATGCTTTCCTGTATAGCAGAAAGTTGATCTGGAAGGCCGTGTTTAGCTTATGCTAGAATTTATAGTTTAAACCACTATTTATATGCATAACAAGAAGTATATACTTCTATTTCTAAGTGTAAAAAAATTGTAGTTTGCCCTGTTTGAGATTTGTTAGCTCAGCACAAGCATTTGTACGGTTTAATATGGCAGAATTCATGCAAATTCGCACTAGAAAAACCTACAAGAAAAGACGAGAATAATCAGAACGTGATTATAGAAGTTGTATAGGTTTTACAAATAAAAAATGTTATATGATCAGTTTTTGTAATGGACTACCGAAATGTTGATTTTGAGATGACTGAAATTCTGTCAGTTGATTTTTGTTATTATTACTTAAAATAATATACTTTTAACAAAATTAGTCTATGATGTATTTATAATAAATTTAATTTACGTGAAAAACTCCGTGTGGATACAATATTTTAGGTTACATGTAAATTTAATGACCAACATTTTGGCCCTGTCTGATTTTTACTTTATGTTATTTATTTTCTTCATAATTTGCATTTCGTCAATTGTTTTCTTGCTGTAAAGTTCCGACTTAACGTTCATAGCCTGGATGGCGTTTTCTTCATCACTTCTTGCGGCAGGACTTTGTAACTTGTCTAATAATGCTGGGTATTCTTTTAATAGATTAACAAACAGCAGTTGTTCCCATGCTCTCTCTCTTCCACACTTCCCACTTCGTCGTAATTGTCTCTTTTCTTGTTAAACTAACCGGATTTTGAGGACAACAATCAATTTTCCCACCAAGAAATTAACATAAATGCATGGAAGGCGAGAACTAACGAATTTTAGCGGATAAGCCCGAAGTACTGTCGATAATCGATATAATCGAATAGTCTTGAAAGTTCATACTACTGCCGCGTAGTACATACTTCGCAGCAGTAGTATCAGGTTTATGCATACAAAACGAAGTATATACTTCTACTTCAAGTATCTTCTACAGCAAAAGCAAAAGGTAATAGGCTACTACAACTTTATGCATTCCATCCATTATGCTTACAATCCACACTCTTGTTGAAACACACGTATCCAGTGGAAGTTAGCAATTAAAAAAAGTTTTTTTTCTAATTTAAATTTCATTGCGCTTTTCAAGTGGGAAATGAATTTGAAATAATAGTATATAATTGTTGTTTATTTGTGGTTTTTGTGGCAATAATGATACATTTTATATATTTATTGCTAACTTAACGCCATAAGAATAATTTATAGATTCTCATACCTATGAATTGTAACTTTTAGCTTGTTTTGTAATTTGTCCATATTTACAAACATAGCTGAAAAAATTTTAGGTTTATACAAATAGAATCCCAATGCAGTCTCAGCTATTCGAGTTAAAACTAAGAAAGTTAAGTTTTTTGCGATAAATTTTCAGTAAAAAATGTAAGCTTGATGTAATTTTTACCAAATTTTCTGTTTTATAATAAGGAGATTCCGATATCTGAAATTTAGAAATTAAGTTTTTGTGAATAGATTTTAAATAAAGAAAACACGTAAGCTTGATGAAATTTTTATCAAATTTTTTATTACAGTTTAAAGAGATACCGGTATCTGAAACTTAGAAATTAAGTTTTTTTGAATATATTTTAAGTAAAAAAACATGTAAACTTCATGTAATTTTTATCAAATTTTTATTACAATTTAAGGAGATTCCGGTATCTGAAATTTAGAAATTAAGTTTTTGTGAACAGATTTTAAGTAAATAAAACGTGTAAGATTGATGTAATTTTTACCAAATTATTTATTACAATTTAAAGAGATTCCGGTATCTGAAATTTAGAAATTGATTTTTTGTCAACAGATTTTAAGTAAATAAAACCTGCAAGCTTCATGTAATATTTTACCAAATCGTTTATTACAATTTAAAGAGATTCCGGTATCTGAAATTTAGAAATTAAGTTTTTGTGAACAGATTTTAAGTAAATAAAATGTGTAAGCTTCATGTAATTTTTTTACCAAACGGTTTATTACAATTTAAAGAGATTCTGGTATCTGAAATTTAGAAATCAAGTTTTTGTGAATAGATTTTAAGTAAAGAAAATGTGCAAGCTTCATGTAATATTTTACCAAATCGTTTATTACAATTTAAAGAGATTCCGGTATCTGAAATTTAGAAATTAAGTTTTTGTGAACAGATTTTAAGTAAATAAAACGTGTAAGCTTCATGTAATTTTTTTACCAAATGGTTTATTACAATTTAAAGAGATTCCGGTATCTGAAATTTAGAAATCAAGTTTTTGTGAATAGATTTTAAGTAAAGAAAATGTGCAAGCTTCATGTAATATTTTACCAAATCGTTTATTACAATTTAAAGAGATTCCGGTATCTGAAATTTAGAAATTAAGTTTTTGTGAACAGATTTTAAGTAAATAAAACGTGTAAGCTTCATGTAGTTTTTTACCAAATGTTGTATTACAATTTAAAGAGATTCCAGTATCTGATATTTAGAAATTAAGTTTTTGTGAATAGATTTTAAGTAAATAATACGTATAAGCTTCATGTAATTTTTTACCAAATTGTATATTACAATTTAAAGAGATTCCGGTATCTGAAATTTAGAAATTAAGTTTTTGCGATCAGACTTTAAGCAAAGAGAACGCGTAACCTTGATGTAATTTTACGAAATTGTTTACTACAATTTAAAGAGATTCCGGTATCTGAACCTTAAAAATTAAGTTTCTGTGATGAGATTTTAAGTAAAAAGAACTGGTAACCTTGATTTAATTTTTTTACCAAATGGTTTTATTAAAATTTAAGGAGATACCGGTACCTGAAATTTAAAAATAAGTAAAGATGTGTTTGAAATGCATATTTGAAGATAGGTGTACATTTAACTTATATTTCGAATAAGGTTAATGTTTTGATTAAATATTTTTAATTTTGTTTAATCCTAACGACGCTATATAAACTCATTAAATTATGGTTTTAAGATATTATCTGGCAAGATGAGGCCGAGGATTCGCTATGAATACCTGGCATTCGCCTTACAGTTGGGGAAAACCTCGGAAAAAACCCAACCAGGTAATCACTGCTGGTAATCACCCCAAGCGGGAATAGAACTCGAGTACAGATTGTGTTAAGTTGCAATTTAAATAAAGAGTAAGCTTAAATATTTATCGTCATATTATGACATTCTTTCAATTTATAATTACTTTTTGTAAGACAAAATACATTAAATTTCTGTTCAGGTAAAGACAAATAAAATCTTAATTATTGTCCTCGGCGATAAAATTTAATTACGTTGTAAGTTTCTTTTTAAAATGTAAGCTAGTTTTAAATTATATTTTAGTTAGTATTTGTATTGACCTATGCCATACTGGGATAACTTACATAAATAATTATGTAAGAATGTTTACATTTTAGATTTGAAGAAAAAATACTTCAAAAGTTTATTTGGATAAATTTCTGTCTGCTTGAGGAATTACATTAACTTTTAGCTCGACAAGTGTATTTTATGTGAAGGAGCTATATTACTTGAGTAGTGTGTAATGAATATAGACGAATATAGAAATATATGAAGTATTGATACTCTTTTATGTTGTGGTTTGTAATGTTTTGTTTTTAGCGTGTAATCCGTATAAGGAATATTATTTCAGTAAACAATGAAACCAACGAGTTAGATTAAATAATAGACCATTAATATCTGAAAATCAGAAAGAGATAATATTGTATGCGTCATGTTACATTACACAGTTTCTTTTAAACATTATTATAAATAGAAACTCGAAGAATGTGTTGAATGTAAAGAAGTTAGATTACGTTAACTATATAGGAATAAAACTAATCCTTTATTTTTCTTGTTTTAAAGGAACGTTATTTTAGAATCGATTAAAAATTTAGTACATATTTTGTGTGTGAATAGAGACTGTCTGGACTTAATTATAGGGAATAGAAAAGTTATTTGCGGCTACAACACCAGAATGTAGTAGTGCCCATGCTTGGACTCAGCGGTTTTCGGGATAATGCAGGCCGGGTGGAGTCTGAGAGTCTGGGCCTTCAGTTCCAGTGGAATTCAGTATAACTTCTTTCACAGTGTCTCCTACTAAGGACAACTTCGAGAACAAGAGCCTCAACGTCGCGTTCAGATTTTGTAGCGTGATTTCAGCCTGAAAACAAAAACATAATATATTTGTAAAATTAGCCAGTTCTGGGTTACTAAATCACTTTACTTAAAAAATTGTATTAAATATATGTGTTAAATCGCTTCTTAACTATACAGTGATAATAATAATAATAATAATAATAATAATAATAATAATAATAATAATAATAATAATAATAATAATAGTAAATGTATTTATTTATTGATATTTATGTACTGGACAACAGTCATTGGCCAATATAAGTCCAGCACAGTGATACAAATAATACAACAAAATGAACAACTATGGTAAAAATTAAACAATTGAGATAACAAAATGAAGAACATAGACTACAATGATTAATTTACAAAAATTAATATTATTATTTTTATGCAATATTTATAATAATAATATAATAATAATAATATTAATAATAATAGTAGTAATAGTAATAATAACAACAATAATAGCAATAACAACAACAATAATAATAATAATAGTAATAATAATAATAACAATAATTTTATTTATTTATTTAATTACATTAACGTGCAAAACAACAGCACAAGGCCAATTACAGTTCAGCACAAGATACAAAATAACACAAAACAGAAGAAATGATGAGAATGAATGATAGAAATGGCAGTGAGGTGGAATAGAATCAATATAATAGTGACCAATAACCTTTGACCAAACGCAACAAAATAAATAGCAATATCTGACAATAATAACAAGTAAGGATATATCATGATAAACTCAAAAGGTGTATACTACACATTAAATGGTTCCAAGCTTAATCCATGCAAATTAGCATATTTTATACATCTGCAGACCGGAGAGAGAGATTTTGAATTTCTATTATAAAAAAATGTTATATCTTAAACCCTTAGCAGGAATACGAAGACTGATATTGCTTATGAATGATTCACAATCAATATCACCCTTAATGACTTTACAAAAAAATAAATAATCAAGATCTTGACGTCTGCAAATAAACTGCAGCAGTTAAAATATTTACAGTTAATCTCATATTTATAGTCATCGGAATTTGGTAAAAATCTGTAAGAACACAAGGAAATAAATTTGCTTTGAATATTCTCCAATTTAGCCGAGTCAGTGGAAGTAATGGAGTTCCATACAACAGATGCATATTCAAGCTTGGATCTAACCAATTTATAGTATACAATTAATAGACACATCGGAGTAGAAAAAGAATAAGTTATAGATCTAATTAGACCAAGCATTCTTAATGAATGGGTATAAATATATTGCACATGATCATGGAAATATAATTTTCAATCTAGTATGACACGAAGATCTCTAATACTATTTTTCTTAGTAATTAATAATAACAATAATAATAATGATAATAACAATAATTTATTTATTTATTTATTGATATTTATGTGCTGGACAACAGCCATTGGCCAATAAAAGTCCAACACAGTGATACAATTAATACATTAAAATGAACTATGGTACAAATAAAATACTTGAGTTAACAACAAAATAAAGAACATAGATTACAATAATAATTTGCAAGAATTAAAACTATAAATTATTGGGGAAAAGAGTTGATTCATACTACCAATTTGTGTATAAAGATTATGCAAATAATATTAGCAAAGACATTGCCATATTCTAATACTTCTATACATTGAATGGATCGAAATCGCCTACATGTAAGTTAGCATGTTTAATACATCTGGAGACCGGCGAGGAAGATTTAGAATTTCTAATATAGAAGAGTTTGTGATGTCTCATGTCCTTCATAGGAATACGAAGGCTGACACTGTTTAAGAAAGATTGACAATTAATGTCACCTTTAAGGACCTTACATGAGAATAAGTAATCGAGATCATGACGTCTGGCATACAGGCTTCGATATTTAAAGTGCTCGCATTTTTGATCATAGTTATACTCAGAGTTATTAGGCAGGAATCTGTACGAAGATAATGAAATAAATTTCCTTTGAATATTTTCCAGTTTTGCCGAGTCAGAACTAGTAATAGAGTTCCAAACTACAGATGCATATTCGAGTTTCGATCTCACTAATGTGTAGTATAGTATTAAAAGAGAGTCAGGTGTTGAAAAAGAATAAGTAATTGGCCGAATTATTCCTAACATTCTTATTGCATGGTTATAAATATAATGAATGTGGTTGTGAAAATATAATTTATTGTCAATTAATACACCGAGGTCTCTAATACAATTTCTTCTGTTAATTAATACATTTTTTTCGATGATAGTTATATTCTAGTGTAGAGGTTTTCCTTGAAAATGATATTGCGTAAGTTTTGGATTCATTAATCATCATCCCGTTATCAACTGACTAATTGGTAATTGAATTAATGTCATCCTGAAGAAATTGACAGTCAGCAACATTATTGATTTTTCGAAAAATTTTAAGATCGTCAGCGAATAATAGATAGTCAGAACTTATTCTTTTGCAAATGTCGTCAATGAAGATTAAAAATAGAAGAGATCCTAAAGTTGAGCCCTGGGGCACACCACAAATAATATTAAATGGATCAGAGAGAGTATTCGAAATTCGTACATTAGATTGTATATCGTGTAAATAATTTTCAGACCAGCTTACGTAGCTTACCGATAGTCCTATATTATCTAATTTAGGCAATAGAATAGAAAGTAGAACTACATCAAACGCCTTGCTGAAATAATAATAATAATAATAATAATAATAATAATAATAATAATAATAATAACCTAAACTAAAAAAACAGACAGCATGTGCTCTGAAGAAAGTAAAAAGAAACACAACACAGCACGAATGTTACATTACGGGCAAAAGGTCGAAGCAAATCAGTTGAAATAACATGGTCCATAGCAGACTGGATTTATAATAATAATAATAATAATAATAATAATAATAATAATAATAATAATAATAATAACAATAATAATAGAGATGTAGTCCCAAACGAGGTAGCTGTCCATTTTAGGGTGCTGATATCTAAAATATTCAGTCTACATGTAAATACACTTAACAATCAACAGATTAAAAGCTAATATTTGAATAAAATATTTAATTATAATTTATATACTGTATCTTAATTAAGTATGGAATATTGCTAATAACTCTTTATATATTCATTTTATGAAAAAATACGAAAAACAGAAGTTGTTGGAGATATCTAACTAAAAGTTATTTATTAAATGACTCGTATTGTCTTGATTATACATCTTGAGTTCTGAAGAAGGTTAATAACAGACCGAAACATGTTAACCAGGTACGATAGAATTTAACACAAGAAAGATATATAATACATATTCCAAAGTGATATAGTGTTAAAAGTTGTGTAATCAAGATGTATAGTCCACACCTGTGGAGTAACGGTCAGCGCATGTGTCCGCGAAACCAGGTGGCCCGGGTTCGATTCCCGGTCGGGAAAAGTTACCTGGTTGAGGTTTTTTTCCGGGGTTTTCCCTCAACGCAATATAAGCAAATGCTGGGTAACTTTCGGTGCTGAACCCCGGACTCATTTCACCGGCATTATAACCTTAATCTCTAAATAACCTGACGCTAAATAACCTGAGATGTTGATAAAGCGTCGTAAAATAACCTTCTAAAATCAAAATGTATAAAAGTTATGGCTGTGTTTTCACAAAAGTATTGATTCATATACAGAGTGTGGCAAAAAATAACACTTTTTTAAATGGCACTCTATATTAAAGTTTACATATTTGAAATCTCTATTCAATTTTACATGCACATAGAAGTTTGACTCAGCATAAATAATGAATACTATCTTGTAAATGTTATGGTTCTTTCAAATGCTTTGATAATAATTAATGTAACACAAAATAAATGTGTGTATTCATATGGAGTAGGCCATGAAACAAACAAAACAATAAGATAACTGTTTCAGAGAATGTTCAAAATTATAACAAATTTTCAAAATGAGAACCACTCACGGACAAACAATGCTCCAGTCTATCACGAAAGCAGTCCATTGACTTTCTCACAGTTTCAGGAGTGATCAGTTTCATCTCATTACTAATCCTTAATTTCAGGTCTTCAATACTGCACGGTCTATCAAGATACACCCTGGACTTTTAAATAAAGAAGCAGTTCTGTAGTCCCGCAGTACAAAACCAATGAAAATAAAGCGAGAATTATAATTTGAAATTATGAATCAAATGGCTAAAAACAAATTAAATGTTTGAGTTATAGTCGCGACGCTGTTATTCCCGGCGTGACTCCTCCTCTTTGCTTACGCCGTAAGAAGTCAAGGCTCTATAAAGTCTAGGCAGGTAGTATCGTCCGCCATTTTTGTTCTTTCGTTGCCGAGCTACCATACGAGGAATCTATTTGCCACACCGTTAAACATTATCATGTCGTAACTCCTATGATAATAAATCAAACGCACTGTAATTCAGCAACTAATTGAGCGGCAAATAACGTCCTCGTGTGCTTTCTGTGAACGCCAACGAAAGAGCCAAAATGGCGGGCGATTATATATTAAGTATTTATCCAGCCTTAGGAAATGCTTTACTGTTCTCCAACCAGGAGATCAACCGTGAAAGGAATGTGCTTACTATTGCGTCATGTATTGAAGCGAAGTAGATAGATAATGTTACGTTATAACGTCAGTTTAAAAATCATGCGCTCTCCTGCATATGTTATTTTCTGTATGGAGGGATTAAAAGACCAGGAGATTAACCGTGATCTAATTTTGTAACTAGGGTAGTATAAAAATGTTTATATTTGTGCTTTGAGAGATAGCCAATAGAGATACGAGCACCCGCGTGTGTGACCTTATGACATCAACATTCATTCACAGCATCACCCCGCTCCGTCTCATTCCCTGGAGACTTTCTCGTGGTTGGAGTACAGTACATCTTCATCAGTGAATCACAAGACGCACACGTTTAAATGTAGCCGACCTCCAATGCGATTGGCTGCCGGAAATTAGAGCGACGGGACTATAGAAGTGATTTTTCATTATAATGCACCTATAATGGACCTTGAGCGTTTTTATTTTGGACGTTTACACATTGTTCGTTTCTATTGCATTTTCCATTGTTGCCAAAAAACTTTAGAACAAAATGTTATTGTATAATTAATAAGAAAACATCGTTCTTTACATTCCACTACGTCAATTTCTATTAAATACACACATAACAAAGTATTAAGTGCTTGAACTTTAAAATTCGTTTTTCTCGAAACTTTCTAAAATGGATCTTGATCGTTATCCCCATGTACCCTTCATATGTAATTTCAGAATTATCGTTAGAATTTGAGGAACCTGGTGTAAAAATTTAGCTCTCTGTTTTCTGTGTATGAGGGGAAGAGGAAAGTTTTGAATAGAAATATGCTGCGTCGTCATTAAATTCTAGAACATATTTGTACGCCAATTAAGTAAGAAACGATCAGATTATTTTAATTAAGCACATTAGTTATTTACTGTTAAAATCATGACATAGCAAACTAGTGCTTTGAAAAGATTACGTCCTAGATTCGAATTAAGTCAAGTATTTTTCAATCATTTTCAAGGGACGTTTCATAAAAACTTGACTACAAAAAGTAGATGAGACCAAGGTTGCTAATTACTTCTTATCTACAGAGTAGACTCTCTTATTTCTGTGACGTTCATGGCTAACGGACCCTCGTTAATGTTTTAACCTTACACACAACTAATTAACCATATTGCAGTGCTTCTTTTGACCTATCCAAAGCGTAGCCAATTTGCCCTCGTCACCAAAACGACTGATGTGGCCATGCGATTGGTGAATAGTTCAGGCCTATTATTATTATTATTATTATTATTATTATTATTATTATTATTATTATTATAATTATTATTATTATTTTTATAGGTCAGTTTCTGTCAGATGCGTTTCCAATTCACTGTGGGCTAAAGCAAGGAGATATAGGCCTACTATCACCTTTACTTTTTAACTTTGTTCTAGAGTATGCCATAAGGAAAGTCCAGGATAACAGAGAGGGTTTGGAATTGAACGGGTTACATCTGCTGCTTGTCTATGCGGATGATGTGACTATGTTAGGAGAAAATCCACAAACGATTAGGAAAAAAAAACGGGAATTTTACTGGAAGCAAGTAAACGGATAGGTTTGGAAGTAAATCCCAAAAAGACTAAGTATATGATTATGTCTCGTGGCCAGAATATTGTACGAAATGGAAATATAAAAATTTGTAATTTATCTTTTGAAGAGGTGGAGAAGTTCAAATACTTGGAGCATAACTTACTTACTTACTTACAAATGGCTTTTAAGGAACCCGAAGGTTCATTGCCGCCCTCACATAAGCCCGCCAGCGGTCCCTATCCTGTGCAAGATTAATCCAGTCTCTATCATCATACCCCACCTCCCTCAAATCCATTTTAATATTATCCTCCCATCTACGTCTCGGCCTCCCTAAAGGTCTTTTTCCCTCCGGTCTCCCAACTAACACTCTATATGCTTTTCTGGATTCGCCCATACGTGCTACATGCCCTGCCCATCTCTAACGTCTGGATTTAATGTTCCTAATTATGTCAGGTGAAGAATACAATGCGTGCAGTTCTGTGTTGTGTAACTTTCTCCATTCTCCTGTAACTTCATCCCGCTTAGCCCCAAATGTTTTCCTAAGCACCTTATTCTCAAACACCCTGAACCTATGTTCCCCTCTCAGAGTGAGAGTCCAAGTTTCACAACCATACAGAAGAACCGGTAATATAACTGTTTTATAAATTCTAACTTTCAGATTTTTGGACAGCAGACTGGATGATAAGAGCTTCTCAACCGAATAATAACACGCATTTCCCATATTTATTCTGCGTTTAATTTCCTCCCGAGTGTCATTTATATTTGTTACTGTTGCTCCAAGATATTTGAATTTTTCCACCTCTTCGAAGGATAAATCTCCAATTTTTATATTTCCATTTCGTACAATATTCTGGTCACGAGACATAATCATATACTTGTCTTTTCGGGATTTACTTCCAAACCGATCGCTCTACTTGCTTCAAATAAAATTTCCGTGTTTTCCCTAATCGTTTGTGTATTTTCTCCTAATATATTCACGTCATCCGCATAGACAAGAAGCTGATGTAACCCGTTCAATTCCAAACCCTCTGTGTTATCCTAATGGCATATTCTAGAGCGATGTTAAAAAGTAAAGGTGATAGTGCATCTCCCTGCATTAGCCCGCAGTGAATTGGAAAAGCATCAGATAGAAACTGACCTATGCGGACTCTGCTGTATGTTTCACTGAGACACATTTTAATTAATCGAACTAGTTTCTTGTGAATACCAAATTCAATAAGAATATCATACAATACTTCCCTCTTAACCGAGTCATAAGCCTTTTTGAAATCTATGAATAACTGATGTACTGTACCCTTATACTCCCATTTTTTCTCCATTATCTGTCGAATACAAAAAATTTGATCAATATTCGATCTATTACGCCGAAAACCGCACTGATGATCCCCAATAATTTCATCTACGTACGGAGTTAATCTTCTCAAAAGAATATTGGACAACATTTTGTACGACGTCAACAAAAGTGATATTCCTTGAATGTTGCCACAGTTGGTTTTGTCCCCCTTTTTAAAAATAGGTACAATTAAGGACTCCTTCCATTGTTCTGGTACAATTTCCTTTTCCCAAATAGCAAGTACAAGTTTATAAATTTCGCTATATAATGCGCTTCCGCCCTCTTGTATTAATTCTGCTGGAATTTGATCGATACCTGGAGACTTGTACTTTTTCAGATTTTCTATCGCAATTTCGACTTGTGAAAGCGTGGGTTCGGGTATAAATGGCTCAGCAGTTTGTATTTCAATTTTGTCCCGATCATTTCTATTTGGCCTATGTACATTTAATATCTTGGAGCAACAGTAACAAATATAAATGATACTCGGGAGGAAATTAAACACAGAATAAATATGGGAAATGCCTATTATTATTCGGTTGAGAAGCTTTTATCATCCAGTCTGCTGTCAAAAAATTCTGAAAGTTGGAATTTATAAAACAGTTATATTACCGGTTTTTCTTTATGGTTGTGAAACTTGGACTCTCACTTTGAGAGAGGAACATAGGTTAAGGGTGTTTCAGAATAAGGTGCTTAGGAAAATATTTGGGGCTAAGAGGGATGAAGTTACAGCAGAATGGAGAAAGTTACACAACGCAGAACTGCACGCATTGTATTCTTCACCTGACATAATTAGGAACATTAAATCCAGACGTTTGAGATGGGCAGGGCATGTAGCACGTATGGGCGAATCCAGAAATGCATATGGTGTGTTAGTTGGGAGGCCGGAGGGAAAAAGACCTTTAGGGAGGCCGAGACGTAGATGGGAAGATAATATTAAAATGTATTTGAGGGAGGTGGGATATGATGATAGAGAATGGATTAATCTTGCTCAGGATAGGGACCAATGGCGGGCTTATGTGAGGGCGGCAATGAACCCCCGGGTTCCTTAAAAGCCAGTAAGTAAGTATTATTATTATTATTATTATTATTATTATTATTATTATTATACTTCTTCTTCTTCTTCTTCCTATCACGCATTGCGCCTGATGGCCTGTTATGGTCTCACTCCATCTTTTCAGCAGACGGGCGACCTAAAGATCTTGTTCCTAAAGGGCGGTAATTTAGAGCTTAGCGTGGTATTCTTGTTCTAGGCATCCCGAATATATGAGGGTGTCAGACGAAAAGAAGAAAAAGGGTACAAGTGACATTTCTAAGAACAAGAGTTAAGTGCATCCAAGGCAAGCTAAAACATTTCGTCGTTGTTCCTGCAATAACTCCTACAAAATGTGCAAAATATAAAATTTTTCAGTAGGAAGCAAAAACACATTTATTCATCCTATGGCAGCCGTACATAGGAGATTGTGAATTTTTTACATTTTCGAAACAAAGAAATATAATTACATATAGGAGAATTTGTTATTTGCTGTATCACTATTTAAGTTATTTAATAGAGCAAAAATCTGAAAATCGATAAATATGTCACATAGGAGTTATTGCAGGAACAACGACGATTTAAAATTTTAGTGGGAAAGGGACATATCTTTTAGCCACACCACACACTAAAATTGAAATAAAAAATTTCACGGAATTTACGAAATCTTAAGTACTTTCAACCACATTTTCTCACAAATAACTTGGGTGCACTTATACCCCTTCGCTTCTGACACCTCATATAATATTTCCATTTCTGTCTATAATTTTGAATTTTCTCTAAAATTGGGTCAATATTTAATTCTTTCAAAATATCCTAATGTTTCTTCTTGTCTAATCTAGTATAGCCAGCAGCTCTTCTTAAAAACTTCATTTCATTGGCAGTGATTCGGTGTTCATCACATTTACGTATGGCCCAAGCTTCACTTCCATATATGAGAACAGGTCTCGCCAATGTTTTATAGGCTTTAATTCTTGTATGTTTTTAGACAAGAGAAAATTTCAAAATGTTATTAAAGGTAGTCATTGCATAGTTACTTACTTACTGGCTTTTAAGGAACCCTCAGGTTCATTGTCGCCCTCACATAAGCCCGCCATTGGTCCCTATTCTGTGCAAGATTAATCCAGTCCCCATCATCATATCCCACCTCCCTAAAATCCAATTTAATATTATCTTCCCATCTACGTCTCGGCCTCCCCAAAGGTCTTTTTCCTTGCAGCTTCCCAACTAAGACTCTATGTGCATTTCTGGATTCGCCCATACGTGCTACATGCCCTGCCCATCTCAAACGTCCGAATTTAATGTTCCTAATTATGTCAGGTGAAGAATACAATGCGTGCAGTTCTGTGTTGTGTAACACAGATTTAAACCTTGTTAGCCAATATGTCCATAATCTTTATGATTGAAACTGGTCAAAAGATTCAAATGGTGTGGTCACCTTTAAAAGACTATTAGTTTAAAAATTTTATGCTCGACCATGCCGAAATGTAGTAATTATACACCTGGTAGCAGCTCTTTAAAGGACCTCATTAAAGTACACCTATTCATTAAAGTTCAGGTGTTCCACCAATCAGAAAATATCATTGTGGCAATATGAAAGCGCAAGTATCGATTATTCTCGGATATGCAATCGAAAGACAACTAGTCCTGTTACTATAATAATTAGCGTTAATTGGAAATAATATTCAAATAAATTAAATTTGTCATCTCGTTTTTCAATGTCTAATTCAATTTCAAGGTTATATCAAGATTAATGTTTATTTTACTCTCTAGATTATATCAAGGTCAATGTCGACATTTGTTTCTTGGAAAAAATCAATACTTTCGCGTCTGCGCACATCTCACAATTTACGAGGTATTGCACTAGGTCAGTTCCGCTTCTCAGTCAGATAAGAATAACATGAATACTTATGAATAATTTCAAGTTAGAAGTTTGGTCGAGCATAAAAAGTCGTATGAAACTTGACTATAATGGTAATTAAGACGCTCGTATGAAAATTATGAAACTCGCTTGCGCTCGTTTCATAGACATACTCGCGTCTTAATTACTACCATTATAGGCTCGTTGCATAATGTACTATTACAAATGTTTATCACATATTAAAAATGACTTAGAACCACACCTTACATAATTTTAAATTGATTTGATACATGTTTTTAACTTAGTTCATAATAAGTGAATTTGTCTTTCTTGTATTTCAATAATTTGATAAGAGAATGAGATCAATTTTAGGAGTCAAATATATTTAAAACACAGATAAAACCTATGAAGCTATTAGAACCTGTCATTTTTTGTCGAAATGTACAGAGATGTAGTGTTATTGATGTTAACTACTATTACTCCTTCAACAGTTGCATTGCACCTGTACTTCTATATGGGGCGCAATCCTGGTCACTCACCAAGAACCAGACATTAAAATTAGGAAGATGCCAAAGAAGAATGGAAAGGAAAATACTCGGAATAAGCCTGAAGGAAGAACCAGAAACGAAGAAGTACGGCGATGAAGCGGCGTAGAGGAAGTGGTCACACTCGCGAATAGGAAGAAATGGCGCTGGGGAGGGCACGTGGTACGAATGCAGCCTACCAGATGGGCACACACGGTGACACTGTGGGATCCAAGAATTGGTGGAGAAACCGTGGACGACCGAGAACCAGATGGGGGGGACGAGTTCGAGTTGCAGCTAGGAGGACTGTGGACCAGAATAGGACGCCAAAGAACACGGTGGAGGGACGCAGTCAACCAGTGCTAGTGAAATTGTGAACAAAGAACTAGGAATGTAAATAGACCATGAGACGGTTCCTCGTATAGCATAAGGAGATTTTCATCGGATTAGTATTTCTTGTTAATATTCTTATATGGATAGGAAGCGTAGGCGTGTAAGAAAGTTCCAGAATGTGAAAAGGAAGTAACAGCTGGGCAGAAAGGCCGAAGCCGCGCTACGCGGACAAGAAACATGTGTCCAGGCGGGGAGATTACCGCTGGGGGGCTACGTGGACTTTGCCTGCGGGTGGTCAGCTAGATGACGCCAAGGAGACGGTCTGGAGTATTTTAGAGAGCTGTCAGAAAACACCGGAAGTGGGGAGGATCTAGTTAACGAACAATTTTTGAAGAGCGCGTCTTATGTGACGTAAGAGTAATCATGGCCAATCAGGATTCATAATAGAGACACGTGATTTATAGATAGAAGAACGAAATGAGGATATGTGGTGGTTGCAAGTAGAGGATAGACTTGGCAGATAGACAGAGGGCAGATAGAACGCGTGCGGTGAGGACGCACTCCACATATTCTCGGCGAAATTAACTCGGAATTTACGGACTTAGAATTTTTAGTGGGTATAGGAAGAAGTCGTGTGTTGTATCATTCTTGTAGGTCCGAATTCTTTTATCGTCACTATTATTACATTAGGAATTGTCATCACGTTATCAACTCTCCGTTATATTACCGGTGTTATAGTACAAAACATAGAATTACGCGAATACGAAAATTAGTCTACCAACTTGTAGGCAGTGAGAGCAGTATATTATACACTTGGACACGCATTTCTGCTAATCCGAAACCAATACTTCATTAACAATAAACGTTCTCATCGAGATTTATTACCAACAACTTCTGGTGTCCGCTTACATAATTTCAATCAACGAGCACGTTTCCCAAACCCCATGTCCCAATCGTTTGCAGCTGATCTGGGAACCTCATACTCTACCAGAGTAATCTCGAGGAGACTGGCGCCCAAATTAATTAGTGTACATCGTTAATTATTGACATCAAAGTGCTGCCTTGAGTTACTCTCCAAATCGCGACGGGGCTGGCAGCTGATCTGGGAACCTCATACTTTACCAGAGTAATCTCGAGGAGACTGGCGCCCAAATTATTTAGTGTACATCGTTAATTATTGACATCAAAGTGCTCCTTGAGTTACTCTCCAAATCGCGACGGGGCTGGCAGCTGATCTGGGAACCTCATACTCTACCAGAGTAATCTCGAGGAGACTGGCGACCAAATTAATTAGTGTACATCGTTAATTATTGACATCAAAGTGCTGCCTTGAGTTACTCTCCAAATCGCGACGGGGCTGGCAGCTGATCTGGGAACCTCATACTCTACCAGAGTAATCTCGAGGAGACTGGCGTCCAAATTAACTAGTGTACATCGTTAATTATTGACATCAAAGTGCTGCCTTGAGTTACTCTTCAAATCGCGACGGGGCTGGCAGCCGAGGGTAAAGAGAGACGTCTTGGGCAACAACGACGACGACCGCCTCAACCATCAGGTCGGCTCTTCTGATGGTCAAGACTTGAGCCACCCCTGCCCAAGCAGGAGGCCTTGCCCCACTGGGGATTTACGGCTTTTATTATTATCATTATTATTATCATTATTATTAATATTATTATTATTATTATTATTATTATTATTACTACTACTACTCCTAAATGTACAGAGTGTTCAGTGTTCACCTTTACAAATTCAGATGTAAATAACAAATTATTGAGACACGATATTTCGATGTGGTTTTCTGCATGTTAATCAGAGATTGTTAAAGCTTTATTGGGATTTTGTTGGATTGTTGAAATGCGTTTTCTGGTTGCAGATGTGAATTTTGTTGAAATTTGACACTGAAGGAGTTGTGGACATCTCAGGAGATGACGCAATGTTTATCGTGGTTTATCGAGAAACGATCAGATGCACAGGTGCAACGCCACGTCTGGACCCAATGCGGAAGAGAACCGCCATCATGGTCAGCAATCCGAGAATAGCACCGAAAATATTTGGAGACTGGGGGTGTGTTGCGGCACAAGTGTAGAGGACATTGAAATTGTGCAAGATGCATTTGTCCAAAGGAATCCTTTGCCGGCATAAATTTTACCCAGCATGTCGACAGCAAATTCTGTGCGGAGTGGACGATCGTCTGGCTGAAGAGCTTGCACTAGCTGAACATTGTACGCAAACAGCCCCAGGTTCTTGTGAAGAACTTTGTGGACAGTCGAGCGGCAAGTTCAGTTCAATGGCGGCACTGCGAATGGACTTATTTTTCGTGTATGATGAAGTTCTATATTCGCCGATGTTCGCTCTGCAGAAGAAGACCTGTCGTGTTTGTTTCACCTTGATATACAGGGTGTTTCCGAGGTGGTGTTACAAACTTTCAGGGATGATGGCGAAGGGCACATGTACCAATTCGAGATCAGGAACCTTGGTCCGGAAATGACCGATTCGAAAGTTACAAGCAAAAATAGTTGTGTGGAAATGAAATAATTTTATTCCTCTGTACACCTTATTTATGTGTATTTATCTGTACATCTTAATTTAAATTTAAATTGTTAACTGCCTCCCATTGGAGGTAGCCCAGAAGGACTCAGTATACTCTCCTACATGAATTTTACAATATTAAATGTTTACATAAATTTGTTGACAGAAAATTAAAATAAACATATATGAATTATAAAGTGAAGAAAAAGAAATTAAACAGAGTGAATATGGTGACTCAGAATTTGGCAAGAGCTTTTCAAAACTGAAGTTATGATGTCAGCAGTAGGTGTCTGTGGTAGTTCAAAAGTCTTCCTGAAGCTTTCAAAGAACTTGGGAATCACACAACGAGCTCCAATAAGAAGACCAATCACCTCAATGTCTTCAAGCTGGTATTTTGCTTTAAAGAAATCAACTGTTGGCAGATAAATGTTTATCTTTTCTTTATTGACATCCTCCGGCTGGCTATTCTCCGTTTCAATCCTTATGGTAGGATCAATTATATATCCTTTCTTGGTAGTCTGGGAATACGCTATGATATCTAGAGGAGCCATTAGTAGCAAGGCAAAAAACTTCCTCTTCTACTATCCAAGACTTTTTTCTTAAAGCATTTGCAATTAAGGATCGAACATGATGGTGTCTGGCATATATATACTGGTTAACAATGTTGAGCTTTTGATCTGGGAGGAGCATGGAGGTGGATACTAAATTTTCCAAGTTGTTTTTGAGACTTAACATAAATGCCTGTATTCATCTGACGTTGTTTACGTTGTCTACTTACAGTATTCCATTCAGTGCGCTGTCTGAGGGGTGGGGGCAGAAAACTACACTAAAGCAATGCAGATAGCGTAATGTGTAACGGACATGGTCGGTCCTGATATGCACGTCTGTAGACAGCAGTGTATGTGTACAAGTTGCAGTATCCAGTCGATCAGTCCTAGTGAAATGGAGGAGTACACGAGAGCGGAATAAGCAGACCTGATTTTCGAATACGGATGAGCCAATGGGAACAGTAGACAAACTCACAGATTGTATCGGGACAAGTACCCACGTATGATACATCTGGCCCATATCATTTTTCCACCACTGTTCCAAAGGTTAAGGGAAGGAGGGCACGTGTTGCCAAATTACAATTCCATTTCCACACAACTATTTTTGCTTATAACTTTCGACTCAATCATTTCCGGACCATTGTACCTGATCTCAAATTGGTACATGTGCCCTTCGCCACCATCCCTGAAAGTTTGTATCACCACCTCGGAAACACCCTGTATAAATATACGCTGTTCTCCACTCCCACGTTCAATTCCCGGTCGGGGCAAGTTATCTGCTTGGGGGTTTTTCCGGGGATTTCCCTCAACCCAATATGAACAAATGCTGGGTAACTATCGGTGCTGGACCCCGGACTCATTTCACCGGCATTATCACCTTCATCTCATTCAGACGCTAAATAACCTAAGACGTTGATAAAGCGTCGTAAAATAACCTACTAAAAACATCCACTCGCACTCCTTCATATTTTAACCGCTTAAGAATTTCAGCATATGATAGTGTTCCTCGACAATTATTGTGGACGGCAATGAGAAATATGAATATACATGATAAATGGATCAATATTGTTAGGAAAATGTATAGTAATACAAAAGCCAAAATAAAAATACAGAACAAATTGACAGAGGAAATCAGATTGAATATAGGCCTTAAGCAAGGATGCAGTTTATCACCAGTTCTCTTTAATATCTATATAGATCAGGCTCTTAACCTATGGTACAAGAAATGCTCTGAAATGGGTATTCCTATAGAAGATAAAACACTACATTCATTATTATTAGCCGATGACCAGGTGATATTTGCGGGGGATGAAGATGATATGATATATATGGTAAATAAACTAATGGAAGAATATAGAAAATGGGGACTAAACATAAATCTACAGAAAACAAAATATATGTGTTTAGGAAGAGATGTGGGTGACCTCATACTTGAAACAGGAAAAATTAAAAGATGTGAATCCTTTAAATATCTTGGATCAATAATCACAAATATAGGTACATGTGAGAGAGACATTCAAAATAAAATTGCCCTGGCAAAAAATGCTACCAAGACTTTGCATGGAATAATCTGGAATAAAAATATTACAAAAGAAACTAAAATTAAAATCTACAAGAGTATAATACAGAATATTTTATCATATGGAAGTGAAACTTGGTCCATGACAGAACTACGAAAAAACAAAATTAGAACAGTTGAATTCGACTATCTTAGGAGAAGTCTTCAAAAAACAAGACAGGATAAAATTAGAAATGAACTCCTTTGGAAAGAAATGAACGTCACCACATCTGTTGTTAAGAGAATAGAAAATCAAACTCTGAAATGGTATGGACATGTACAAAGAATGGGCAACGAAAGATGGCCCAAGAAATATATATCAATGGTCACCCCCAGGAAAAAATAAACGTGGTAGACCAAAATTGAAATGGAAAACACATGTCAGAGCAATAATGGACGGCAGGAATTTGGAAGAAGGAGATTGGAACGATAGATATATATATATATATGGAAACTGAAGACGGCGAACCTATAAGTGGGAAAAAGCCGAAGAAGAAGAAGATGAATTTCAGCACGGATCTTGCGATTAGTTTTCCATATGAAATAAGACGAAGTTTGTAATGCCTGGGTTACCTCTCTCAGGTTCGAACATTGCAGGACATTAGTACATGGTACTTCAGCGCAGTAATTCTGCGTTTCCATGTGATGAAGAATCGGTAGAACGGAGAAAAAAATTCTCTCCGGCACCGAAACTTGATCCCAGGTTTCCTGCTTAGTAGATAAAGAGCCAACACGTAAAGCTGGAAACCCTGGTCCGAGTCATTTTTTCTCCGTTCTACCGATTCTTTAATAATTAATTTACATCTGAAGTTGTAAAGGTTTCATGTGGATACCCTGTATAGTATAATGTATACTCTAACGTAAGATTAGAAAATTATGGAATCATTGTCTCTGATTCTCTCAATAAATTTACAAAAAAACGACACAATGTTTCATAATTTCTTTGTGTTATTTTCTTTACTACATTTTGTTGAATGCCTAATGTCAGCGGGTTATTTGGCTGAATAATAAGTCCGGAGAAAAGAGAGAATATGTGATTGTGAAAGGACGCGAAGATAACAAAGAACCCACCTGGTTTACTTCCATAAGCAACGCTTCAATAGCGTCTTCCCAGCTGAACACAGTTCTGTTGGCGGTTTGCTCAAGATAGGAGAGGAGACGTCTGAAGTCAGGAAGCACGGAAGAGAGAAGTTCTCCCGAAGTGAAGAAAACTCCTCCATTTATCTGCGAATAAGTTTGACTATTCAGATAGAAATGTATTACAAAATGAAATATTTACACACGTGCGGTAATTTACAAGAACTATGGAATTTCATCAAAATGATGCCATACCACAAAAGAGACAATAGTTTGCCTTCTTGAGATTCTTATGGCCAGTTTCTCCAAGTAATGTTTAATTTGGCCTAACAAATATTAAATCAACAGCTGGATTATTTTTAACGTTTTTAAAATGTTTTGTGCGAGATCGTGCGTATTTGCTTGGTTTCCGCACAAAATCAATCCGTGGAAAGTCTAAAATTCCACATTGAGTATTCCCAACCTAACATACATAACAATTTCCCTCTTCTTACCGCTTAAGTGACATATTGATTTTACTGCTATAGGCTTTTAACATATTATTTTTAGAGACGCTCAATATAGTAATAATTATAAATTGGAAATTTACCACTGCAATTTCACCTAAATTGCACTGTTAATTATTGTTTTTAAATATTTGCAAAAATTAAGTAAACTCTACAACTCTACTAAAGTTAGTAAATTCGTAATGCAAGTAACATTAAGGAAGCCGTGAAAAAATCAACAAGATTCCAGACTCATCATAGACTGGGGGGAAAAAAAAGACAGACGTATATCACGGCCTGCTGGAGTATAGTAAACACAGAAAACATTTTAAAGAAAATGTTGAAGATAGATATTTTTGTTTTGCAAATTTTCCGTTATTGAACAGAAACCAAGATGGAGATTTCATTGCAACTAATTAGAAATTCCTCTTTCAGGTATGTAATAAACGATCTTCGCACAAAATAATGTACGATACACGAGCGGTATGTTTTCCTTTCAATTCTCGGAAATTAAAAAAGCTCAACTACGTTTTGCTTTTTCAAACTTTTCCTCGAACATGAAAACTTCAACATACCGCTCTTGTAACGCATATTACTATTCCATTTCTTCAACATAATTGGCCGGTTTCTCCAAGTATTGTTTGAATATTTAATATTTAACGAATGTTAAACTCTAAACTGTTTGTTAAATATAGTTTTTTTCATATCTTCAACACTAGTTAGGCTTAACAGATTGTTAAGTGTTTGTTAACTTTAAATGTAGCCTAGGATTTTAGACAGTTAACTCATTTGACAGATAGTTAAATATGGCAGATGACACCACAGCTGTTCAAACAGAAGTTGTGAAAATAATATTTTATGTCTCTCATTAAGGAATATTTCGTGAATTACTTCTAACATAACATTTAAAAGACACTTTGGAAAGCTAATATAGGGAAGATAATCTTCAAAAGTAAACTGATTATCATATTGGCTGCTTATTTTGATACTGAACTATTATTGGATATTTAGAAAATGAGGGATCTCAACGTGGAAAGGTAACTAGGAATGATGATTTATATACTATGCATGATACTCAGTTTGTGACAATATAGATTTTCAAAACAAGTAGGCCTCAAAATTTTACAAGAAATTTAAACCAGACTTTAATATCCTACAAACAGAAACAGACTACTTACTGCAGTTCAGCTTCTACTATTTACTCTTGATTCTATGATACTGGCTCTTTTCAACTAACTATAGCCAATGTCAGTAGTGTTTCAAAATACAAAGTGAGTATTATATTAAAAAGGTTTCACCAAAAATTGCTTCTTTGAGAAATCATGTTATCATTAGTACTATAACCTTACTTTGTAATAATATTATTATTCAATAGTAGTCACCTACAACTTTCATTTGTCTTCTTCATCGACCATGGCCTACTGTACCAGGTTATGATTTTATACATGTTTCATGACTTACTCTACAATGCAGAATTTAAAGAATAATATCAGCCCATAAAAAATTGTCTTACATGTGCAAAATCATTACCAGCTGCTATTGAGTGGTTAAAATAGTGCTAAAGACTGTTATAGTGTTGGTTATTTTAAACAAAATGATGTTGAAGAAATGGAAAATACATTAACAAAACGTTAAAAATACACAGGCTGTTAATTTAACACTAGTTAAGCCAAATTAAACATTTCTTGGACAAACTGGTCAAATTTCGTTTAAAATAACTTTCACTTAACTTTAACTGTCGTTAATACTATTCTAATTACTCAACATCAGTTGGTAATGATTTTGCATATGTAAGGAAATTTCTTATTGGCTGAAATTATTTCACTTCTGTACTGTAGACTAAGTCGTGAAACATGTATAAAAGCTTAAATTGTTGCAGTAGGCCATGATCCATGTAGTACAGAGAGTTGATAAATGAAAGTTGTATTGACTACTATTGAATAATAATTATTATAAGTAGGGAAGGTTATAGTTCTAATACTATAGTCCCGACGCTGTTATTTCCGGCGTGACTCCGCCCCTTTGCTTACGTCTTAGAAAGTAAAGGCTCTATGAAGTCTAGGTAGGTAGTATCGTTCGCCATTTTTGTTCTTTCGTTGCCGAGCTACCATACGAGGAATCTATTTGCCGCACCGTTAAACATTATCATGTTGTAACTCCTATGATAATAAATCAAACGCACTGTAATTCAGCAAATAATTGAGCGGCAAATAACGTCTTCGTGTGCTTTCTGCGAACGCCAAAAAAAGAGCTAAAATGGCGGGCGATTATATTAAGTATTTATCGAGCCTTAAGAAATGAATCAGCGAATCACAAGACGCACACGTTTAAATGTGGGCGACCTGCAACGCGATTGGCTGCCGGAAATTATAACGACGGGACTATGAATATGAATTTCTGTTTAGTAAAATCACAGCATTATGACTATCAGGTGACAACAATTGCAGGAATGTGTGTATAGTCAACTCCACACAAAACTGAAGATAATTCCGTATCATATAAAATTCTCTACTCACTCTCTCTGCTTTAGGTCCATGTAGAAATTATATGTAATTTCGTCTTAAAGAAGCAACTGCTGCAGAAACATTTTATTATTTACTCACTGCGTATTTTGAAGCACTATTGACAACGGCTATAGTTTAATAGAGCAAGTAGCATAGAATCTAGAGTTAATAGTAGCTGGTGAATTGGAGCGAGTGGCCTATTTCTGTTTCTAGGCTATTCAAATCCGACTTCAATTTCTTGCCACGTTGAGATCGCACATTCTCTAAATATTAAATGGATAATAGCTCAGTATTGAAATAAGCGTCAGTATGATAATCAGTTGATTTATAAAGATTACCTTTCCTATATTAATATTCCAAAATATCTTTTATATGATATATTATCAGTCTCACTCTAAACATTTCTGAGAGACGTAACATATTATTTTCACAACTTTTATGTGAACAGCCGTGGTGTCATCCACCATGTTTAACTGTTTGTTAAATGAATTAACTGTCTGAAATCCTACATTTAAAGTTAACAATCTGTTAAGCCAAATTTGTGTTGAAGACATGAAAAAACTGTATTTAACAAACTGTCGAGGATTTAACAATTTAAGTGTTCTAACAATACTTGGACAAACCGGCCATAAGAGATGTGCAATTTTTAAGAGACAGAGGATGCCATAAAATGTACTGTACTTTCGATGTCGTGTTCTTTTGAAAAAAATAACACCTTCCTTCCACTATTTAAATATGAAATACATAAGGTTTATATATTATTTTCATAAAATATATATTATATTCTATAAACTCGCCTTCCTGGATCTTTCGGAAGGATAACTCTAACCTATTTTTCTTACAATTTATAGTACTACAAACGTCTCCTTGTCCCATATTATTTTTCAAATTATTGTATTTTAGCCATTTACAGTTATTACAACCGATAACGAACTTTTCACAAAAATGAGAAATACGGCACAGTCAATCCTTTTTCGATCTAGACTAGGCCGTAATGTTTGTTCGGGTTTTCTATTTCAGTGTATGGAGCTCAGTGAAATATTATATTATAACTTTATTGCGTATCATTGCTAAGCTTTATTTAGTGTAATGTGTCCATAAGTTCCGTTTACTTCTTGTTGCATAATATGTTGCAGAAATAATTACAAAACTGTGTTATTTTAATGTGAAGAGAATTTTACATGTTAACATAATCTGTTCGCGTCAACATTTCAAGTTTAGAATGGAAGCTATTTTTAGGTTTAATAAAAAATAATTTATATTGGGATTTCAATTTAGCACATCTACCTTTTCTTAAATTTTCATATGAATGGCAAGGCATTGGAGATCACTAAATTTAGACAGAAAGGGGCAAATGGTACAGTAAACATAGCCTATAATTTCAACATATCTAAATATCCGTGCGGTGCAATTGAAAATTATTGAATCGTGCATAAATGAATGTACAAGAATTTCGCAATATTTAATCGAAATAAAGACAGGTATTACACATACGAACAACGTAATTTTCACACTATAAATAATATTACATCTTAACTCGCAATTAAATTATGTCTGAAGTGTCCCCTAATCATTGTTTTAAATTTTATTAATGGAATTACACTACATTTTAGAGAAACATATGTTACTGTTTATGTATTCCAACTAATTTACATGGTTGAAACGCCGCCCTTCGTGATCGGGTTAAGCGAGTTACATGGTCTGCCTTACGGTCTGAATTAGATCACGATGGCTGTGGTTCCTAGTACTCACAGCGCTCCAAGCGGCTAGCAACTATCGCGAGATTTGCAAAAAAGTACCCCAAGCTTCGTGATTGTATATAGTAGACTGTGTTTATTTCTTGTTTTGGTGCGTACTACCTCCTCTCTAAATATTGGAATTTTTTTCAGAACACCCTGTAGAATATGAAAAGAAAGTATTTTTTTTTTTTTTTTTTTACAAAATGTAGTACCTATAAAAATAATAATGGATCTATAAAAACTGTAAATGTGTATCCAGATTATCGAAACCAACTTTCTCCTTTTGATTTAATATCTGAACTGTTAACGTTCATACAAAAAAGAAGGCTAAGACACAACTTTGGCAATTATGGAATCGGTCAAATCACTAAAAACTTTTCACGCAATTACAGGTATTTTATGAATCCATTGTAACTTGTTTTTGGTTTTTATGTACATTGACTATACCGTTTTATTCAATCTAATATATGGAAATACAGGGTGATTCACGAGGATTTACCGTCCTTTACGGAGCTTATTTCCGAAGACATTCTGAGCAAAAAATGTCATATAAACATGGGTCCTATCCTCAATATTTACAGAGTTACGTTTCGTTATTGGAACGCATTGCTGTGAACGCGTGATCTTGGTCAGCGTGCAGTCAGCAGCCAGCGCGAGCGCTACGTAAATCAAAGATAGCCGTATGCAGTTACGTAGAGCGACGAGTGCCGTTCACAAGCGTGCGACCAAGTGTACTCAAGCGGACGGCGACATTTTTTAAAATATGTTGTAATCTCTCCAAGACTGTAAATTAAGACGCAAAATTGAACTGCAAATAATTAAGTCGGTTGAAGTGGTGTGATTTGTAATAATTGTTGTGATAAGTGTGTAAGAATAATGTAATTTTCTAGTTAAAAGTAGAAAAAAGATGTCTGTACGAAGCAACTAAAGAGTTCACAGCACATTTTTAGCTTCATAATACTTGCCAATTGAGGCGTGTATTTGCAAAATCAGATACATCAATTTTTTTTTCGAAAACGAGTTAATGTTATATTTCATATTTTCATATAATTCTACAACTGCTATAGCATTGTTATGCTCCAAAGCCAGATACATCACATTAATTTATATGATGAAAGAATAGTATTGCTTGCAAATCCTTGGTTCCTTGCAAACGTTTTTCCTTCATACTGAAAAATTATGTTTTAGTGATGTATCTGATTTTGCAAGTAAACGCCTCAATTAAAGAAATGTTATTTCTGAATGGTTCATTCTCTATTTGTATTATTCTTTTTACCTTCAAACTAAAGAAAATAGTACATTATGCAACGAGCCTATAATGGTAGTAATTAAGACGCGAGTATGTTTGTTTATGAAACGAGTGCAAGAGAGTTTCATAATTTTCATACGAGCGTCTTAATTACCATTATAGGCAAGTTTCATACGACTTTTTATGCTCGACCATATTTCTAACTTGAAATTATTCATAAGTATTCATGTTATTTTTATGTAAGTGAGAAGTGAAACTGACCTGAATTGTGAGATGTGCGCAGACGCGAAAGTATTGATTTTTTCCGAAACACGAATGTCATTGACCTTATTTATTTATTTATTTATTTGTTTATTTATTTATTTGTTTGTTTATTTATTTACTTATTTATTTATTTATTTATTTATTTATTTATTTATTTATTTATTTATTTATTTATTTATTCTGGTGTAGTTAAGGCCATCAGGCCTTCTCTTCCACGACACCAGGAATACAAATACAATAATAGAAATAAACAGAAAAAAATACACTATATACAAAGTAAAGCTACACAAGAAATAAAGAGAGAGAAAAAAACACTATAAACAAAGTAAAGCCACACAAAAATACACACAGGTTGCAGTCACACAAACTTTGATATAATCTAGAGAATAACATGAAAATTAGGCTTGATATAACCTGGAAATTGATTTAGAATTGAAAAACGAGATGACAAATTGAATTTATTTGAATATTATTTACAATTAACGCTAATTATTAGAGTAACAGAACATAACCTTCTGCGACAGTATTGGATTTCCAGCCTCCGTGACTTTTAGCTAATTGTCTTTCGATTGCATATCCGAGAATAATCGATACTTGAGGTTTTATAATGGTACAATCAGTACAATGGAGATTTCTCATTGGCTGAACAACTGAATTATAATGAATAGGTGTACTTTAATGAGGTGCATCAAAGGGCTACTACCAGGTGTATACTATAATTACTACATTTCGGCATGGTCGAGCATAAACGTATTTTACAAACAACTTTAAATTACTGTAACTCTGAAAATATTGAGAATAGGAACTATGTTTATTTGACATTTTTTGCTCAAAATGTCTTCAGTAATAAGTTCCGTAAAGGACGGTAAATCCTCGTGAATCACCTTGTATAAGTGCAGATTATTCATAAAGAATAAGTCATGTTGCAAAATTTTCATTAATGGGCCATGTTTCTGATAATTTTGTAGCATGTTTTGTAATTTAATGGAAATATATTTAATTAGCTAGCCGTACCCGTGCGCTCCGCTGCACCCGTTAGAAATAAATATAAAGTAATTACATAATTAAAATAGGACGTTTGATCCAGGGAACATTCGAGTTTGATAGAAGGATAAATCGTTTAACATGTTACTTAATTTAAATTGCATCCAAATAATTAAAATGCGATCATTTTTGTCCAGAGACACTCATTTGGTGCAATGACAATTCCTTTAACATGTTTCTTAATTTTTATTACGTGCAACCATAGTTTAATGAACATTGACATCATTTAGGTTTAATGTGTATATTTTATTTTACTTGTTATAGGTTTCCATTGAATTATGGTAATAACTTAATTTTAACCCTTGTTTTCTACGTATTCAGTAAATGGCGCTTGGCCCACTATGGTTGTGAACCCTTCAAATAACTTAAATCATATTGTATAATATTACATATTATATTATATTATATTATATTATATTATATTATATTATATTATATTATATTATATTATATTATATTATATTATATTATATTATATTATATTATATTATATTATGTTATTATATTATATTATATCAGAAGTTACTGTAATAACATTATAGCATTATGTCCATCTAAAGAAACTACACTTTCCAATGGTGAAATAATAATTAATTATACAAATCGGTTAATTTAGCTTCCGATATTACTTCATACAAACACAGAAACATTCTCTGTAGGCTATCTTTCATAGCTTTCGATTGTTGCTGTCCAAGGCCCCTTATAGACGAAATCATTTGTTTTTTAATTCATTACACGGCCTTAGATGGCAGTTATTTTAATTTTAAAACTCATTTATCTCATTAAATATCAGTCCTATCAAAATTGTTTAAGGAATAAAACTTATCGCAAATTATTTTTAAAGAAACTTTTGTCATGTAACATTTTTCAGAAAAATCAATAATAAGCGAGATATTTCGATTTATTTAATTCAGGCCCCCTTATAACCCCCTTTTAAATATTGTATTATGAATGCCATATAGCCTAAAATCTAAGTTACAACCAACTTAATTTATATTCCAATTTTCATCGAAATCCGTTCAGCCATTATCGCGTGAAAAGGTAACAAACATACAGACAGACAGACATACAAACAGAAATTTTAAAAAAGCTATTTTCGGTTTCAGGGTGGTTAATTATATATGTTAGGACCAATTATTTTTGGAAAATCGAAAATTACCAGAAAAATTTCGGCTACAGATTTATTATTAGTATAGATTAAGTTACAGCTTGTAATGTTTAATTATAATTCGTAGTCATAACATTTCCTCGTATTGAAATTATTTCTATTATTCTAATTAGACCTACCTGCGAAAGGCACAAAATCGTAGCAAATCCTATGAATGTATTTGTTATGAACGTCATCTTGTGTTTCTATTGCTTTCCTGGAGAAACAATGGAAACTAAACATAAAACTGACAGTGTGGGCTCATTTATATGAATCTGTTTTGTTGATGGTTTTTGTACCCGTCAGCCTGAAGGAAATAGACGTGGTACATGACCCCAACTCCTTCGCTTTTGTCCTTGCAATATTTCCGGGCGTTTGATGACCTAAAACAGTCTCTATGTGGCAGTCGTGAACGTATGTGCATACCACTACTATCGCAGAGTACATAACCCCACTTTAAACGAATTCTACAGCGTTTTAAGTCTTTACTTCGAAGACGTCATATTTAGACTGAAAGGATTTTCTCGTCTACTGCAGACTATATAAAAGCAGTTATCTTGAAACCAGACAACTGATAGACAACAGTGTAAAAAACGATTATGACTAAGAATGCTCTATAACTTATGTCTCAAAATTGCCTGTGATAGAATGTACTTTAATGAACAGTAAAAGTAATGAATATGTAATCCGTGAACTTACTTACTGCTTTAAGGAACCCGGAGGTTCATTGCCGCCCTCCCATAAGCCCGCCATTGGTTCCTATCCTGAGCAAGATTAATCCAGTCTCTATCATCATATCCCACCTCCCTCAAATCCATTTTAATATTATCCTCCCATCTATGTCTCCGCCTCCCTAAAGGTCTTTTTCCCTCCGGCCTCCCAACTAACACTCTATATGAATTTCTGGATTCGCCCATACGTGGTACATGCCCTGCACATCTCAAACGTCTGGATTTAATGTTCCTAATTATGTCAGGTGAAGAATACAATGCGTGCAGTTCTGTGTTGTGTAACTTTCTCCATTCTCCTGCAACTTCATCCCTCTTAGCCCCAAATATTTTCCTAAGCACCTTATTCTCAAACACCCTTAACCTATGTTCCTTTCTCAAAGTGAGAGTGCAAGTTTCACAACCATACAGAACAACCGGTAATATAACTGTTTTATAAATTCTAACTTTCAGATTTTTCGACAGCAGACTGGATGATAAAAGTTTCTCAACCGAATAATAACAGACATTTCCCATATTTATTCTGTGTTTAATTTCCTCCCGAGTATCATTTATATTTGTTACTGTTGCTTCCAGATATTTGAACTTCTCCACCTCTTCAAAAGATAAATTTCCAATTTTTATATTTCCATTTCGTACAATATTCTCATCACGAGACATAACCATATACTTGTTTTTCGGGATTTACTTCCAAACCTATCTCTTTACTTGCTTCAAGTAAATTTCCGTGTTTTCCCTAATCGTTTGTGGATTTTCTCCTAACATATTCACGTCATCCGCATTGACAAGCTGATGTAACCCGTTCAATTGCAAACTCTCTCTGTTATCCTACACTTTCCTAATGGCACACTCTAGAGCAAAGTTAAAAAGTAAAGGTGATAATGCATCTCCTTGCTTTAGCCCACAGTGAATTGGAAACGCATCAGACAGAAACTGACCTATAAGAACTCTGCTGTACGTTTCACTGAGACACATTTTAATTAATCGAACTAGTTTCTTGGGCATACCAAATTCAATAAGAATATCATATAAAACTTCTCTCTTAACCGACTCATATGCCTTTTTGAAATTTATGAATAACTGATGCACTGTACCCTTATACTCCCATTTTTTCTCCATTATCTGTCGAATACAAAATATCTGGTCAATAGTTGATCTATTACGCCTAAAACCATATTGATGATCCCCAATAATTTCATCTACATATGGAGTTAATCTTCTCAAAAGAATATTGGACAAAATTTTGTACGACGTCAACAAAAGTGATATTCCTCGAAAGTTACTACAGTTAGTCTTGTCCCCCTTCTTAAATACAGGTACGATTATGGACTTCTTCCATTGTTCTGGTACAATTTCCATGACTGCAAATGAGAAATATAATTTAAGAAATTGAAGCTTATCAAATATAGTGGAAATAATGTGTGAAAATTATGCACGATAATACGTATTCGAAAATACTTTTGTTACAGAATCGGAGACAGGAGGGTTCGAAAATGGATATAACATTTATATAGAAACTCTATTTCAAATACAGTATTAAACGCATTCTTAGATAATTCCTAGATTATACCTATAACTAGTGGCTTGTGCAGCAAATGCTGCTACAAACTAAGACGTTCAAATAAACATTTTTCAGATTTATTTTCAATGAAGAATACTTGTCTTTTTGATAGTTATTTGCTTCCATAATAATGAAAAATACTCCCTCTGAATGGATTTTTTTTTAGCCAAATACTTTTTCTTGAACCTATCCAACTTCAGTTTTTGAGTTTCAACGCGAAAACGCAAGTATCAATGTCAGGACGATAGCAGTAGCTATTTCAGGTCATTGTGAATTGTAGGCAAAAGTTAAAATGTCAGGTTTGCTAAGTTTTCGAACAATAGCATTTTCGTATAGCTGCTGCATGTAGAACTTGAAATGTAGAGCGTAAAATCATTTTATCCTACTAAGAGATCTTGCTGAAATGATCTGGAGATTACAAAATTTTCTAGGCCTCTTATTTTATCAGTAAGTAATATCTTTTGATCTTTCCTTAAGAACTGTAATTTTTGCGCTCTCTCGAGCCAATACTGAAGACAATGACACATATCAATATCTACACTACACCGCCATTAAGTATGTGGAAAAAGACCCAACCCCACTGGGTTAATAAGTATAAAAATATTTGATTTTTAATACCAATATTATTATCTTACTTAAGTTTTGTAGTTATATATAGCAGCCACTCAGTAAATTAAAGAAATGAAGATCTAAATTAAGATATTCTCTACATTTACTTACATAACCTCAAAACGTTTCACTTTCATGTCATCAATATAGCATCAATATTATGTACAATTAATGAAAAATAGACGCATCATGATATTAACTATAATAATATTTAATTTCTAATGGTAACAAGTCATCAAACCACCTCAAGTTTCGTAGATTTGAATATCCAATACACAGCTGTACTCAGAAAATTATACACTGCAGAATCAGTTTTTAATAACAAATTGAATTGAGCTCTAAATATGTCGGCAATCCTGCAGGTCATGGCCTTCGTGTAATAGCCTATTGTTTATTGTAGTGTGTGTTTTGTTCTGAAATTCAATCAAGTCGCCCGTGATTCAATAAAATTAGTTCTCAAAACTGACAACAGATGGATTTTGGAAAATAGGAAAATTATGTAGGAAAATTGACATTTCACTGAAAACTACTACTTTTCCGAAAAACTTTGGGTTCCAAGCTTCAAAATGAGGGGCCATTTATTAAAATCCGTTCAGCCGTTTTCCCGTAATTTCCATTACCAGTTCAAATTATATATATAGATGTCGGAACTGACGAAATATAATCGTTATAGTTTATAATGACAATATATAGCCTATGATATGTGATATTAAATTATATTAAATATACATGTAAGAAGGCATTCTCTATTCTCCATTCATTGGAAAGATTGTATCATTATCCATCTAAATTAAAACAGACGCTGGTACAGACACTCATTCTACCTCACTTCGATTATTGCGACGTTTTGTTCAGTGATCTCAGGATTGATTCCTCTCAGAAACTACAGCGTGTTCATAACGCGTGCGTCCGCTTCATTTGTAATGTTCGATACTATGATCATATCTCATCTTCTTTCGAGAAGTTATCATGGCTTAGGTTACATGAGAAGAGAAATCTGCACTCGCTTTCTCTCTTATATCGAATTATGCACATTTCATCCCCCTCTTATTTATTCACCCGTTTTCATACACTCTCTCTCGCGTCGGCCTGGTTGGCACAGTTGGTATAGCGCTGGTCTTCTATGCCCAAGGTTGCGGGTTCGATCCCAGGCCAGGTCGATGGCATTTAAGTGTTCTTAAATGCGACAGGCTCATGTCAGTAGATTTACTGGCTTGTAAAAGAACTCCCCCGGGACAAAATTCTGGCACATCGGTTGCGAGCGTCGTTAAATAAAACACAACATTAACTCTCTCTCGCTATCATAATATTAATACTCGATCACAACGAGGGAAATAGCATATCTAACGTTAGTGAGAGTAAAGTGAAAGACTATTATCGGTATCAATGTGAAACTTATGTAGAGCCTATACAGGTTGTATTGTAAAATTAGGTTCACTTATCTATTAGGTTATTTTATGTATTATTATTAATTGTAATTATTGTGTTAAATTGTTTTGTGTATTCTTATTGCATTGTGTATATAATTATCTTGTGTATTGTATAATTGTATTGTGTATTGTAATTTTATTGTGTATTGTTTATATTGTGTATACCACTACCACCGGATGCTTGCCCACTTGAGTGTAAATAAATACATACATACATGTTCGAGAAACTACGAAAGAAAAACGTCCACAATGTCCAATGCCTATTTCCTCCACCCCTCTGCGTAATCTACCTGCCCAGGTTACTTAGTCTCGCATCAAGAGTTGCTCCCTATAACAGACCGCTCTGATAATATCTCCATGCACAATCCTCAAGTAGTACCACAGTTTAGTATATAAAGTTGCGAAGCTCAATACTTACTAAATATGCAAACATAAACAGTTGAAATATGCATCCATAGATAGTTGCTAGCCACCAGGATCGCTACTATCGCCTCATCACAGACTCTTTCCCTAGCAGACGATAAAATGTATTGTACTTTTGATATCGTGTTCTTTTGAAAAATTAACACCTTCCTTCCACTATTGAAATACGAAATACATAAGGTTTATATATTATTTTCATAAAATATATATTATATTTTATAAACTCACCTTCCTGGATCTTTCGGAAGAAGGATAACTCTGACCTCTTTTTCTTATAATTTATAGTGCAACAAACGTCTCCTTGTCCCATATTATTACTCAAATTATTGTATTTTAGCCATTTACAGTTATTACAACCGATAGCGAGCATTTCACAGTTTACACAAGTTTTCACAACAATGCGAAATACGGCACAGTCAATGCCTTTTCGATCTAGACCAGGCCGTAATATATCTTCGGGTTTTCTATTTCAGTGTATGGAGCTCAGTGAATTATTATATTATAACTTTATTGTTTATCATAGCTATGTTTTATTTAGTGTAATGTGTCCATAAGTTCCCTTTACTTCTTGTTGCATAATATGTTGCAGAAATAATTACAAAACTGTGTTATTTTAATGTGAAGAGAATTTTACATGTTAACATAATCATTTCGCATCAACAATTTAAGTTTAGAATGGAAGCTATTTTGAGGTTTAATGAAAAAGAATTTATATTGTGATTTTAATATATCACATCTATCTTCCTTGATAAAGACAGAAAATTTATAATACCACTCTTATGAAATTAGTGCACGTACGATTGTTACTTCGTCTCTTAGGTAGTAGATAAATACAATAATTAATTACTCAATTGCAGTATTAAAATACAGACAAATTGAATGTGCGGAGTATCATACATGACATTATGCTTAATTATAATGTATAATTGCGAATTTAAGAATATAAGATATAGTAAACATAACCTATAATATTTCCATATGAATGGCAAGGCATTGGAGATCACTAAAATTAGACAGAAAGAGGCAACTGGTACAGTAAATATAACCTATAATTTCAACATATCTAAATATTCGTGCGGTGCAACTGAAAATTATTGAATCGTGCATAAATGAATGTACAAGAATTTCGCAATATTTAATCGAAATAAAGACCGGTATTGCACATACGACCAACGTAATTTTCACCTTAACTCACAAGTGAATTATGTCTGAAGTGACTCCTAATCATTGTTTTAAATTTTATTAATGCAATTACATTGCATTTTAGAACATTATATGTTACTTTTAATGCATTCTAATTAATTTATATGGTTGAAACGCCGCCCTTCGTAATCGGGTTAAGCGAGTCACATGGTCTGCCTTACGGCCTGTATTAGATCACGATGCCAGTGACAGTCTATTGTTCCTAGTACACACAGCGCTCCAAGCAGCTAGCAACTATCGCGAGAAATGCAAAAAATCACCCCAAGCTTCGCGACTGTATATACTAGACTGTGGTAGTACTTTAAAACTTTTATCTTGCATTCTATTGAGTCTCTATGGCGTCCGAGTTCTCTTAAGGATTCCGCTGTTAGCCATTCCCCTCACCACTCCCACTATCAGTTCTAAAAAGTCGCTTTGTACCTGGTTAACCCTTTGCTGCATAGTGGTTGTTTATAAAAAACCACAATTTTCTTTCTTTTTCTACAATTATATCAAAATCCCTACTATGGCATAGTGGTCGCTCAGAGTGACCATAATTTTTTTTTTAATTATGTGCAGAGTTAAAATTTTGAAAAAGAAATTGATCGAAGCTTTGTTATGAATTATAATCCATGATATGATAAACATAAAAATTAAATTTTGTTTTCATTTTTTGACTTACTGTGCTGCAAAGGATTAGGTTTTTCTCTTCGTCCACAGCCCCAAATTTCTGCTCCATACGTAATTAATACATTCCACTACACCATATCATTTAAAGAGAATTCTCAGCAGTATAAGGAATAATAACGCAGATATTCACCCCTCACAATCTAATTTATTTAAAAGAGGATGGAAAAATTAAAGGAAGGGCTTCCAACTGTAGTAAGAATTCCACAACACTGCAACGTTTGTAACATCATCCTTATTATTAAAGAACTAGCCGTACCCGTGCGCTCCGCTGCACCCGTTAGAAATAAATATAAAGTAATTACATAATTAAAATAGGACATTTGATCCAGGGAACATTCGTAATTGATAGAAGGATAAGTCGTTTATTATGTTACTTAAATTAAATTGTATTAAAAAAATTAAAATGCGATCATTTTGATCCAGAGACACTTATTTGGTCATAAAAATTATTTTAGGAAATACAGGAAACGAATGCCTATCAAGTTTTCTGTGCATAAGAAGCTATTTTAATCTTACCTGTCCTCGATTCAGTCAGAAGTTACTGTAATAACATTATAGCATTATGTCCATCTAGAGAAACTACACTTTGCAATGGTGAAATAATAATTAATTATACAAATCGGTTAATTTAGCTTCCGATATTACTTCATACAAACACAGAAACATTCTCTGTAGGCTATCTTTCATAGCTTTCGATTGTTGCTGTCCAAGGCCCCTTATAGACGAAGTCATTTGTTTTTTATTTCATTACAGCGCCTTAGATGGCGTTGTTATTGTAATTTTAAAACTCATTTATCTCATTAAATATCAGTCCTTTCAAAATGTTGCATGGAATAAAACTTATCGGAAATTATTTTTAAATAAACTTTCGTTATGTAATATTTTTCACTAAAATTAATAATAAGGGAGATATTTTGATTTATTTAATTCAAGCCCCCTTATAACTCCCCTTTTAAATAAAATATTTTGAGTGCCATATAGCCTAAATTCTAAGTTACAACGTACTTAATTTATATTCCAATTTTCATATAAATCGGGTCAGCCATCATCGCATGAAAAGGTAACAAACATCCAGACAGACATTCAAACAAAAATGCCAAAAAAGCGATTTTCGGTTTCAGGATGGTTAATTATACATGTTAACACCAATTATTTTTGGAAAATCGAAAATTACCAGAAAAATTTCGGCTACAGATTTATTATTAGTATAGATGAAGGTGTTGTAGAATTATTTCCCATTAGAAACTTATACAGATACTCTTTTAGAAATTACTGTGAATCTATTAAGAAAGCTGATTGTTACAGGCTTTCATGTGTCATGTTTAGTAGCTGATAATAACTTCAGTGAATATTAGGAAATAAGATATTGGATGTTAGTATTACAAATCAAGAAGAGTCAAGGAAGCAGTTGTTCCTACTCCATGATACAGTGCATCTAATACACAATGTTAGGAATAAATGGTTAAATCAAAAGATTTTGAGCAGACTTTTGTAATACCAAAGACAGGAGCGGATGAAAGGGGGGGGATTAAGGGGATATATCCCCTCCCGAAATTTTAGGAAAAATACGAAACAAGAAACAAAAATAATATTAATTTTAATTAGTGAATGTACATAGGAATTAGTTTTCCACGTAAATTCTCTTTGCTTAAGTGTTAAATTCCGAGACCTGCAGGAAGACAAACACAGCGTTCTTATTTCAAGACAGAGAGTCATGAAGAGTATTTTAGGCTTGTAATTTTCCTTCTCTTCTTAGACTATTTCATTAGTCAGCTCAAGGACAGGTTTTTAAATCATAAGGGAATCCTAAAGTCCATACAAACTTTTCTGCCTGAAAACATAGTGCGAGCATCAGATGAAGATTTAGAAACTGCTGTTGAGGCTATAGTGATCAGTGGCCCAATGATGTTGATGCATCACCAGAGTCTTTCTTCAATGAATTGAAGATGTGGAGAAGAAATTTCCTTGATCAGAAAAATCTTCACCTAATACCTACTGATTTTATATCATCTTTGAACAGGTGCAATGAAATTATTTTTCCCTGCACTCGCAAGGCGCTGAAACTTTTCTGCACGTTGCCTGTAACTACAGCAACACCAGAACGGTCGTTCTCAACGTTGCGGTATTTGAAGACTTACTTGAGGAGCACGATGAGAGCAGACAGATTAAATGGACTGGCCTTGATGTATATACATAAAAATGTAGAAGTAAAAGCTCATGAAGTACTGGATGAAATGTCTAAGAAGCCTCGTCGCCTTCTTCTGTACATGTCATTATGTCATTGTTTTTGTATTGCAGTCATTGTAAATGTTAAAATTAAAAAATTATGGTTTATTCAACAACGCTCACAATTGCCGAGGTTATATCAGCGTCGCCGGTGTGCTGGAATTTTTTCCCTCAGGACTTCTTTTACATGCCAGCAAATCGACTGATATGAGGCCTGTCGCATTTAAACACACTTAAATGCCATCGAGCTAGGTTGGGGTAGAACCCGCAACTTCGAGCACAGAAGGCTATACCGACTACGCTACTCAGGCCAACTTGTAAATGTCTGTGACTCGGAAACAATTTGTGAGTATATAAACTTATTTCTCATCACTCCATTTTTACTATCTCCTCAAATCCCTCCCCGAAAAAAAATCCTGCCTCCGCCCCTGACCAAACAGTATAAAATCTGCTAATGGTATGCAGTTGGCAAAGTTTTCAGACTTGAAATCACCGCATGAATTAGAGAAAAATTCCTTTGTTAAGTTAGCACCATCGTTATCACAGAAATATTTGTACCCAACGCATTCAGACAGACAAAATGTTGCACTAGCCTTAAGAATTTTTTATGACAAAAACGTTGCAGCAATGAAAAGGTTTCACAGTAATGATGGTAATGGAATTTCCCTTGGTACAATATATTTTTAAACTTGTAATTAATGAAATTATGGAAAATCATAAATGAACCGGTCGGAGTTAAAAGGAATTAAGTCAAAATATAAGTTTTGGGTTATGCAACAATCTGAACAACTGATGTCATGTGCATCGAACGGTGAAAGAAGGAACTAAGACTTTTATAATAAATTTCTAAATTATAGACATCAGCTCAAAGAATTTGAGTGACCACAAGGGTCCTGAATACAATAAACATGTACAATATAATGTGATGTGATACATTAAAGAAAAAAGAAAGTTAATTGTTGAAGGCAAATATAAGTGGATTAATTGAAATAGAGATGATGATGTAATATTTGAAGAGAATCCTTGATAATATTTATAAGAATAGACATTACATAATCAAAAGGAATGTGAAGTTCCTTAAGATAATTCCATGTGAATTTTGAAATAGAACCTCTACTGCCAAACAGCAAACCAATGACAGACCATTGTTTAAGAGGGACGTTGTACTTTTGAGAAAGATACGGCAGACAAGGCTCATATATGGACTTCTTCTCAATATCAACTTCGGTGGCCTGATTTAGGTTTCTTTCGAAACGGATAGTAGGGTCAAGAACAAGAGCCCGTTTTAAGCGTCCGTTGATAGCAATAATGTCTGCCCATCTAAAAGAACCATCTGATGATACACAATGAATCTCCCAATTTAAAGTTTTTAACGATGTCGCCAAAGCATGTCGTACACGATGATGTCTAGCATTGATCAGCAGCTCGCCTTTGGGGCATTATCCAAGACGTGTCCAAGTGTTTCAAGCTCGCTACAGTCTGGATGACGGCAGCGGGTTGTGCTTAGAGTTCTGCCCGGTATTGCGCGAACCGCCGAAATATTGCTTGACATTTTTAAAGCATTGGTCCATTCTGAGGAAGATAGGCCCTTTCGATTGCTTACCCATGAGTTAGCCTTGGGGAGATCACTATAAACAATAACCCCTTTACCACGCAAGGTATGGTTTGTCCAAGTTTGGAATGCGTCATTTCTTAAGTGTTTACGAATTTTACGACCTGACCAGTTGATAGCATCAATAGCTGTGATATTCAATTTTGACAGAGCAGAAACTTTTTCACCTAGAAGGTCCGTAACATTGTGGAGATGGGAGTCATCAACACGAAGAAAAGTATTACAGATATTTATGTGTTGTACATAAGCTTCCCAAGATATTCTTTTGTCTTCTATCACATAAAAATATAATATTTGTGTTATTAGTGGAATATTTTTTGCTTCTCCTGAAAAGTTGTCAAAAGTGACTCAATTCCTTTTAGCTCCGTCTGATTCAAATGCGAAATATCCTTTTAAAGGTAGGGACTTAAAAGATAAACGTTATAATCCTGTAAGCAGTGTAGATGATGACAAAATTAAATTTCTTTCAGAACTTAATTGGTTTTGAAGACTTGATAAAAATGCAAAGCAAACAAAAATTGACTCCTCACTATGTTTATGCTTTGTGACTTAAGCAAGGCATTTTATTGTGTTTATCACAGTATTCTAGTGACTAAATTAAGTTATTTGGGTGTCATAGGAAGTGAGTTAATGATTTTTGAATCTTACTTATCAGATCGCAAACAAAGTGTTTCGTTTAATGGTAAGAAATCTGATGTTATGAATTATTATTATGGAATTCCTCAGGGCTCCGTATTGGGTCCGATATTGTTTTCGCTAGCTACTAATGACCTAGCCAATAATGTAAATGCTGGTACTGTTCTGTATGCGGATGACGCTACTTTTTGATATTAACTATTTGAAAAGCTTAGCTCAACATAATTTAAGAGATACTGAAGTTTGGTTTAATGCAAATAGATTTTTGTTGAACCCAGGTAAAACTGAACGTGTGAGTTTTACTCTAAAGAAGACCGATCATGAACAAAGTCAGTTTAATATGTTAGGAATTATTGTTGATTCCAAATTGACATGGGAAAGTCATATTGATCATATTTCTACTAAACTTTCAAGAACTTCGTTTCTCCTTAAGAGATTAAAAACTGCTGTAGCTGAAAACTATATTCGTGATGCTTATTTTGCGTCTATGGAATATTGCAATGGGGCAACAGTGTGACTAGCGATGAATGGAAGGAGACTATCAAGAAGACTGCCAACGTAAGTACTGTAAGAGTCATACCCGGTAGGTCTCAGGACAACCACTGCAGGCGATGCCTCAGTGAGATAGAAACCCTTGGACATGTCCTGGGAACCTGCCCTTATGGCGAAACATTGCGTATACATAGGCACCATACAATTAGAACTAAATTGGCCGATGCCCTTAGAAAACTAAAATACACCGTCTATGAAGAAGTCCACAGAACTGCTGACAATGGCAGTAACAGACGAATTGACATAATCGCCATTAGCGAATCCCTGTCTCAGGGTATGATAATCGACCCCACCATCAGGTTTGAAACGTATAAAGGACAGCCTGAAGACGTACATGAGGAGAAACGAGCAATCTACGTTCCAACCATCCCGTATTATAAAGATAAATACCAACTTCACGATATCAGTGTTACGGAATTGATGTTTGGAGCAAGAGGAACGATACCCAACTTCTCTTCTAAATTCTGTAAGACCCTAGGACTGCACAAATCGTTTCTGAATGAACTGGCCCTCCTCATAATTAGAAAGTCAGTCAAACGTTTACGGAACCACCTATATGGACTCTAATTCAGTGCACTGAAAAAACTGACGCACCATTATCATTTTTGTTTTTCTTATTAGCTTTCATCGCTTCTTTACTTGTAACTTTTTTATTCTGTAAACTGCCATTGTCTGTTTGTTTGTGTACTTGTTTACTTTTTTCTACTGTTATCTTTCATCATCTATTTGTTCTTGTATTGTTTTGTATGCTTTGTCTAATGGCAGCCTCTAATTTGAGGAAGCTATAGTAAATAAATCTATACTAATAATAAATCTGTAGCCGAAACTTTTCTGGTAATTTTCGATTTTCCAAAAATAATTGATCCTAACATATATAATTAACCACCCTGAAACCGAAAATCGCTTTTTTGAAATTTTTGTTTGTATGTCTGTCTGTCTGGATGTTTGTTACCTTTTTACGCGATAATGGCTAAACGGATTTCGATGAAAATTGGAATATAAATTAAGTTCGTTGTAACTTAGATTTTAGGCTATATGGAATTCAAAATACATTAATTAAAAGGGGGATTATAAGTGGGCCTGAATTAAATAAATCGAAATATCTCGCTTATTATTGACTTTTGTGAAAAATGTTACATAACAAAAGTTTCTTTAACAGTCATTTTCGATAAATTTTATTGTTTGCAAAATGTTGATAGGACTGATATTTAATGAGATAAATGAGTTTTAAAATTAAAATAACTGACATCTAAGGCCGTGTAATGAAAATAAAAAAAAAAATGGCTTCGTCTATAAGGGGCCTTAGACAACAACAATCGAAAGCTTTGAAATATAGCCTACAGAGAATGTTTCTGTGTTTGCATGAATTAATATCGGAAGCTAAATTAACCGATTTGTATAATTAATTATAATTTCACCATTGGAAAGTGTAGTTTCTCTAGATGGACATAATGCTATAATGTTATTACGGTAACTTCTGAGTGAATTGAGGACAAGTAAGATTAAAATGGCTTCTTACACACAGAAAACTTGATAGGCTATTCTGTATATTCGTTTCCTGTATTTCTTAAAATAATGTTTATGTACACATTCATTCTAATCTCAGAGAATTAACGAACAACGAGTGTGTATTGATTTAGTACGCAGTAATAGGATGTTAGCTTAGCTTTCCATTACCGTATTTTATAATTCAAATTTTAACTATGCTCAATTGAATCGTGTTAAAATACATAAAATATATATGCATTAAATGCAATGCAAAAAAATTGGGTAATGAGCCAAGCAGATTAAGTTGCGCTGTTGTAAAATTTGTTCCTCCTGAGATTTAAGAGCCCCCATAACAAAATAAAAACTTATTTATCTGTGTACATCCGTTATCAACACACTTTTTATATAATATAATATAATATAATATAATATAATATAATATAATATAATATAATATAATATAATATAATATAATATAATATAATATAATATAATATAATATAATATAATATAATATAATATAATATAATGTAATATAATATAATATATTTAAATACAATTTAAATTAAGTAACATATTAAACGATTTATCCTTCTATCAAACACGAATGTTCCCTGGATCAAATGTCCTATTTTAATTACGTAATTTCTTCATACTTATTTCTAACGGGTGCAGCGGAGCGCACGGGTACGGCAAGTAAATAAAATATAAATAGAGTCCTATTGCTTCAAAAAAGGGCCATAAGAATTTTATCAAATGCAGCTTTCAGTGAACATTGTAAACCATTATTTGTGAAAAATAAAATTATGACTGTAATAAATTTACGTATTCTAGAGTTAATTTTGTATGATAAAGATAATCTTCCAACTTTAACATGAAGAAATTATATTCATTCCTATGACACAAGACGAGGAAATGATTTTCACATCATACATTTTAGACTTGCTAAATCGCAAAAAAAAAAAAAAAAAAAAAAAAAAATTGTCAAATGTCGTTTAAGGGTGAAAATAAATTTGCATCACATATTTTAAATTTAAATGACAAGATATCATGATGCAAATAAGATACAGTATTTAGTTGTAAGCGTCTAAACACAGAGCAAGTGATGGTAATAGGTAAAATTGGACATGAAATATTATGGAATGGAAATGTAACTATACAGAGTGTTTCCGAGGTGGTGTTACAAACTTTCAGGGATGATGGTGAAGGGCACATGTATCAATTTGAGATAAGGAACCCTGGTCCGGAAATGACTGAGTCGAAAGTTATAAGCAAAAATAGTTGTGTGGAAGTGGAATTGTAATTTGGCACCACGTGCCCTCCTTCCCTCAACCTTTGGAATAGTCGTGGAAAAATGATATGGGCCAGATGTCTCCTACGTGGGTACTTGCACCGATACAATCTGTGAGTTTGTCTACTGTTCCATTGGCTCATCTGGATTCGAAAATCAGGTCTGCTTATTCCGCTCTCGTGTACTCCTCCATTTCACTAGGACTGATCGACTGGACACTGCAACTTGTACACATACACTGCTGTCTACAGACGTGCATATCAGGACCGACCATGTCCGTTACACATTACGCTATCTGCATTGCTTTAGTGTAGTTTCCTGTCCCCATCTCTCAGACAGCGCATTGAATGGAATACTGTAAGTAGACAACGTAAACAACGTCAGATGAATACAGTATGTGTAAGATGTACAGATAAATACACATAAATAAGATGTACAGGAGAATAAAATTATTTCATTTCCACAGAACTATTTTTGCTTGTAACTTTCGACTCAGTCTTTCCGGACCAGGGTTCCTGATCTCAAATTGATACATGTGTCCTTCGTCATTATCCCTGAAAGTTTGTAACACCACCTCGGAAACACCCTGTATAAAGGACATAGAACAGTTTGGAATAGCATCATAGGAAAATTGTGGGGAGGAATATTTACAGTTTTGTTCGATTCATACATGCAGACAAGGACATGGAACATAATGAAACATAAAAATCATTTTCTTACAAAGTTGGACTAAGAACAGTCTGGTTCTCAGCTACCGGTATGTGTTAAAAGAACTTCTATTATATTTATCGCTTGTTTTCTGAGAATATTACTTATTTAGGACATTTCAATGTAGATATCCTACATTTTCAAAATATAATTATACTTGTTAAAATTACTATTACTAGAACTACACAGTTCTGAAAGGTAGATAACACAAATATCATGCTGACCCCACGCCAAGGAGTACTGCAATGTGAACGGTTCTAGTATTGGTCAAATGGTATACCTTTTTCTACACCGCAGTGGTTTGTAAATCTATATAAAAGAAGATAAAGCACAGAATGAAAGAAAGAAAAGGAAGGTAATTAAAATTGGTGTGGTTGGTGGGAAAAAAAGGTAATCTGAATTCAGTAGTTATGAAGTTTATTTATTTTTTAAATTTTAATTGAAGATAACATCCATCAATGAATATGCTTCGAATTAAGCACTTTATTGTGTGACAAATAGAACATACAGGGACATCACTTTATTTTTACCAACTTTTTTAACATTAACCTGGCTATACTCGGAAACTCTGTTGCCCCCTTCATTTACAGGAGTTTGATGTTACTAGTGCAATATGTAAACAAATCAGTTTTCTAGGTATAGGAGGAGAGAAAAGTAGTGTATCCATTTATGTTGTAGGGAAATACGATATTACGATTTTCAGTTTGATCATCACTTTTACGGAATTTATCAAAATACAGTGGAGTAGTAACATTTTTTTTTCAAAAACTCAACTTTTCAGGCGGCTATGTTTATTATGTAATGTCTACTTTATTTAGCATATTAATTATTGGTGTTAACATACAATATAGAGAGAGCATTTAAATTGAGGGGGTCATAAGTAAAGGGCTGTAAGTCCACACGTAAGTTACTTTTGAGAAAATGGGGTTTAAATATTTAAGCTTTCGTAAAATCGGTGAAATTTTTATTTAAATGTTAATGTGTGATGCGATTAAAATATCCCTTTGCCACTAAAATTTTAGATACTTTAGCTTACACTGGATGCACTTAACTCATGTTATTACAAATGCCACTAGCATTCCTTTGCTTCTAGCCACCTCGATTCAAAATAAGCTAATCTGAATTTTTAAATAAATTGCTGAAAATGGTTGCCGTTCATTACAATGCAGGCTTCAATTCAGTACGCATATTATTAAAAACATTTTGAAGTATATTCTCTGAAATTGAATTTATCGTTTCTTGAATATAATTTTTAGTACGATATTATTAATATAGGTTCTTTCTTCCATAGAAAACGCAACCATATTTCTGAAACACACTATACACTGCAGTGTTTACTTCAGTGCTTGAAGACTTCGAATGCAACAGCGGCCGTAAGTTTGTGTGTCTGACGGGAGCAAGGACATTAGTGAAGGGGTGGGAGTGAAGTACATTAAAAAATGCAGGTACAATAAAAATGCAAGTAAAAATAAAATTATGTCTCTGTACTAGTGGCTTGTGCAGCGAATGCTGCGAAATAAGTTCATTAGACGTTCAAATAAAAATTTTTCAGATTTATTTTCAATGAAGAATACCAGGCATTTCGAAAGTTATTTGCTTCAATAGTAATGAAACATACTCCCTCTGATGGTTTTTTATATCCAAAATACTTTTTCTTGAACCTATCCACCTTCAGTTTTTGACTTTCAACGCGAAAACGCAAGTAACAATGTCAGGACGATCAGTGAGTTTTTCATGTGGAAGTAAAGAAATAGCTATTTCAGGTCATAGAGGGTAATAGTAATATGCGTTACAAGAGCGGTATGTTGAAGTTGTCATATTCGAGGAAAAGTTTGAAAAAGCGAAACGTAGTTGAGCTTTTTTAATTTCCGAGAATTTAAAGAAAACATACCGCTCGTATATCGTACATTATTTTGTGCGAAGATCGTTTATTACATACCTGAAAGAGAAATTTCTAATTAGTTGCAATGAAATCTCCATCTTAGTTTCTGTTCAATGACGGCAAATTTGCAAAACAAAAATATCTATCTTCAACATGGTTGCTTTAAATGTTTTCTGTGTTTACTATACTCCAGCAGGCCGTGATATACGTCTGTCTTTTTTTTCCCCAGTCTATGATGAGTCTGGAATCTTGTTGATTTTTTCACGGCTTCCTTAATGTTACTTGCATCACGAATGCAGTAACTTTAGTGTAGTTGTAGAGTTTACTTAATTTTTTCAAATATTTAAAAACAATAATTAACAGTGCAATTTAGGTGAAATTGCAGTGGTAAGTCTCCAATTTATAATTATTACTATATTGAACGTCTCTAAAAATAATATGTTAAAAGCCTAAAGCAGTAAAATCAATATGTCACTTAAGCAGTAAGAAGAGGGAAATTGTTATGTGTGTCAGGTTGGGAATACTGAATGTGGAATTTTAGACTTTCCGCGGATTGGTTTTGTGCGGAAACCAAGCAAATACGCACGATCTCGTACAAAATCATTTTATCCTGCTAAGAGATCTTGCTGAAATAATCGGGAGACTACAAAATTTTGTAGGCCTTTTATTTTATCAGTAACTAATACCTTTAGGTCTTTCCTTAGGAACTGTGATTTTTGCGCTCTCTCGAGCCAATACTGAAGAGAATGACGCATATAAATATCTACACCACACCGCCATTAAGTATATGAAAAAGACCCAACCCCACTTGATTAATAACTGTAAAAATATTTGATTTTTAATAGCAATATTATTATCTTACGTAAGTTTTGTAGTTATATATATATATATATATATATATATATATATATATATATATATATATATATATATATATATATATAATTTAAGTTATTCTTTACAGCTACTTAAATAACCTCAAAACGTTTCATTTTCTTCACTTTCGTACTATCAATATAGCATTAATATGTATAATTAATGAAAAATAGTCACAGCATGGCATTAATTATAATATTATTTCATTTCTAGTTGTAATGTCATCAAACCACCTCAGATTTTGTAGGTTTTAATATCCAATACACAGCTGTAGTCCGAAAATCACACACCGCAGAATCAGAACTGAAAATTATTTTTAGTAAGTCTTGAAGTTTTTAATAACCAATTGAATTTGAGCTCTAAAGGGTGCGGCAAAACATCCTCCCTAATTTAAAGTTTAAATAAAGAATAGATGGATCAAAATAAGGAAACTGTATTAATATGAACTGCATCTAAACAGTGGGAAATTTAGGTTTACATGCGTTACCATAGCGATATCAAATGACATGCGCAACACAACAAGAATTGAATAGGGCATTGAATACACGGAATTAACATTCAATTAGTGCAAATTGTAATCTGTAACAAATTCCAACTATACCGTGGACGGGTGAAGAACGTGCTTACGCTGTGGTATCGTTTCTGGTAAGTGGTAATTCCGTTATCGCTGCTCAGATGTTTCCCGGACGCTTAATTTCTTCACGTGGCGACTTCTCCTGGCCAGCACGATCACCAGACCTTGCACCCTGCGATTTTTTTCTATGGGGCATCTTAAGGCTGAGGTGTTCAAACATCTGCCGAGAACTTTACCAGACCTAAGAAATGCAATACAGGAAGAAATTGGTCTTATTCCTCACGAAATGCTAGTTAGAGTGATGCAGAATTTCAGAGGTCGCATTCAACAAAGCATTGATAGTGAAGGACACCACTTGAGAGACACGTTATTCAATTAATGAAAAATTCCCACTGTTAAGGTTCCATTCATATTAATAAAGTTTCCTTATTTTGATCCATCTGTCTTTTATTTAAACTTTAAATTAGGGAGGATGTTTTGCCGCACCCTTTAAGTCAACAATCCTGTAGGCCATGGACTTTGTGTAATAGCCTATTATTTATCGTAGTGTGTGTTTTGTTTTATTCTGAAATGAAATTAGTTCTGAAAACTGACGAAAGATGAATTTTGGAAAATAGGAAAATTATGTAGAAAAACTAACACTTCATTGAAAGTTACTATTTTTCTGAAAATACTTGGATGCCAAGCTTCAAAATGACGGGTCATTCATTAAAATCCATTCAGCCGTTTTCAAGTAATTTCCATTACCAGTTCAAATTATATATATATATATATATATATATATATATATATATATATATGTAGATTTTAGGATACACATTTAAATATTCCAATATATTCCAAACTTCTGTTCTACCGTGAGCTGTAAAGTTCTCCTCTATACACAGATCTTACTCAGGCGTGAAATTCCTTAAGCTACTTAAGTCTGGAAAACCGCCTAATTACTCCATTTCAAGTATATGTGATTAGAAAGCTTTTAGTAGATCAAACGTTAAACGTCTGTTTTATCGTTATTTTTTATCATTATTACTTAAGACTGAATTTATTGCTCCTTCGGCGTCTCCAATGAACTCGTTCTAAGGGCAGATTTATCTGTTTGTTGCTTTCTTCATTTACGCGATAAAATATTTTAACCAAACTGCACGTCACCTGCAAATATTTGTAATAGAATAATTTTTAACACGGTTGTTTAAACGTAACTTCAGACGTGCAGCTTTAGATCAGAATCTCGTTGTTAAAAATACGTTGGCTATGTAATGTCCCATTTTCATTTGAGCTAGGAATCCTTTGTCGACTCTACGTGATGGAAATCTTAAGTACGTGCTCATTCATACCTTGTAACTTTTCAAATAAAACTTGAGTCAGAGTGGGTATCTAAAGTTTACTACAACGAGTAAAGATATTCGGCGAAAGAGACTGAGTTAAAAAGAAGATAATATCTTAATGAAGTTATAATTATTCAAAACACCGAATATGAAACGCATTATTTAATTATAGACTAGGTCAGTCATGTCAATTGATGCCCATAGACGCCAGCGCGCTTTAGAGCTCAGGAGAGCCTGAGCGCTTTACAGCGGAAGGGAAACAGAGGGACGAAATAGGTGATATTTGCCGCTTGGTCGAGCTATATTCAGGGATGACCAGCACTGATTCAATGGATAAAGGAAAGAGAACTTATTAAAACTGTATCCATGGTAATTTTTAGATTTGTCTGAGAAGTTTAAGTGCATTATAAGAATGTAAGTTTTAATTTTAATGTTCACTTTTCACAAGTTTGATTTTTTATTCAAAAGGAATATTTTCTCAACTTTTGTTTATAGAAAAGTGAAATTTTCAGATATAGGCCTATTTATTTAGTAGCCTTACAGGTACTGAACAATGTTTTCGTAAATCTAATATACCGTAAATACGTATTATTGAAGATAGTACATTACAAATTTTGAAAATATTCGCATGGAAATTGTTTGTAAGGAAATGAATTAACAAAGCAACTACTGTTACATCATAAGCAAAAGATATGTGCCCAGGTGTTGTAAAAATGTCAGCTCTATAGCTTCAGTAGATATGGAGAAAATAATTTATTTCTGATGATAGGAATTTGCGCACCAATATCACCTTAAAAGCATAATGCGATAAGAGTTTTGTTATGTAATATTAGTTACAGTTAAAACGTATACCAAGGTAACTTTGCTTTCTACTATAATATTGTTTTGGTTAGTTCATCTTTTATAAGGCTAAAGATACCATCAATATCAATTCCAACTTATATCATACTCAATCTCTTTTTTTGGGGGGGGGATATCACTTTCTTTATAAATGATGTGTTTCGTCCACATAGTACAATATAGTTACTCTGCTATGTAATTTATGTGAATATTCCTTCTTAACTCTCTATTATGTTATTAAGATTTAAAACACAACTGCAATATTAAGAAATTAATGTTAGTATTTTTGTTTTACAGACAATATACTCGTACCAGACAATATCAAACAGAAAGAAGCCATATAAAAATAACGACATAAAAATTTCACGTTCTGTTTGAATTTTGTACTCCACTGTTTTCTTAAGCCAACAGACTGCTTATTCCTTCTTCCATACCAAGAGCTTGATGCCCGCGCATGACGTCAAGGTCAGAAAAATGCGCTTTCTTTGACATTACTGGGCTAGGTAGTTCTTACTGGAGCATCCCACGTATTTTTTTAGATATATTTTAAACAACTTTCGGACATTTTCTAAGCAAAATTAGACAAACAAATTGTGTGTTCTAGTAAAAGTGATTTGAATCGATGACAAAACTTTGAAATAGCTTAAAGTTACGGTTTCTTTACTGCGATCATCATCGAGCTCACATCGCTGGCGATTGTCGTCTGGAGTTCCTAACAGTTGAAATCAATGCGCGCGAAATCTTTATAGCGAATTGTTCAGAATTGATTTATGCCCACATATTGCTTGTTAAGAATGAATTGAATCGCACTTTTTAGAAAGGAACTAAGTCAAAATGTTCTATTTTCGGGAGAGTAAAAGAACTTACTTTCATGAATAAATACCAGTGTACTAGTGAGGAAATATAAACATCAACTCGATGTTAGATATACAGGGAAAGGTTTGATTAAGTTCCTTCTTTTGTTCATCTTTGCGTCTTTGAAGTATTAATCATTTCATCAGTAGAAATAAAAATGACAAATTCTGACTTAGTTCCTTTCTGAAAGTGCGATTCAATTATAATCAGTGCTTTTTTTTCTGGAAAAAAGTTTACCGGAACTCTATCACTCGATCACATTATACAGAGTGATTTATATAGAACTGACACATTTCTTTCTTTAATTATTCCGTTGGAAATTCATTCAATGACCCAATTTTAGCACCAAATTAAGCAGAATGTTCTCGAGTTTCGATTCCTTGTCACTAGATGCGCAGATGTTTATGTTTTATTCCTATTGTTGGCAGCACTGACCCAATTTTAGCACCAAATTAAGCAGAATATTCTGGAGTTTCGATTCCTTGTCACTAGATGCGCAGATGTTTATGTTTTATTCCTATTGTTGGCAGCACTAGATGCGCAGATGTTTATGTTTTATTCCTATTGTTGGCAGCTGTTTTCGACATTTTGTGTCAACGTGAAAATGCAGTACACATTAAATCAACGACTCTTCCTTGTGGAGCAATACTGGATTACGAATTCAATTACAGCTACTCAAAGGGCATACCAGAGAGTATTTGGTGTTCGAAATCCTCCCAAAAGAAACACAATACTGGGACTGGTAAATAAATTGGAAACAACTGGATCTCTGGTGAGTGAAAAGGGCAAGCATCGTTCATCTAGGCTTCCCACGGTTGTTGTTGACGTAAGAGCACGATTGGAGCAGTCACCCAAAAAATCATTAAGACGTTTGTCGCAGGAGACAGGGTACACCTACTCAATGTGTCAGAGAGCTCCGAAAAGTTTCTTTGACGACCGAATAATTTCCAGGAACCTGTGGCCACCGAGATCTCCGGATTTGACAACGCCGGACTTCTTTCTATGGGGTTACTTAAAAGACAGGGTTTACGCCACACATCCCCAGACATTGGACGATCTGAAGCACAACATCACACAGGAGATTCAAGCTATTGACAACAGAGTCCTCCAACGAGTGGCCAGTAACATGGAACGACGTGTTGAGTTGTGCCTTATGCAGGATGGAGGACATTTTCAACATTTGCTATAGAGGTAAATAATCTCCCATAATTTTAGGTATAATAAGTTGTCGCTAGCACAATTCGTTTTGAAACAATTAATGAAAGAAATGTGTCAGTTCTATATAAATCACTCTGTACAACAAAAACGTAGGTTTAAAAATATTAGGCCTACATACCTTATATTACAATAAGTTCCAAACGGAGCTTATCGATTTTAAGCATAACGGATATTTTTGCGATTTCGAGCTATAGTTTCAGGATCAATAACGGAAGATGGCAGCACTAGATTGCATAAGTTACTTTTGCACCAACGATAATAATGAGAAAATGTAAACTCTTGGACTCGGCAGTGGCGGCAATTTTAATTTTAAATTTCGCTTATAAAATATATCTCGTTGGAATTTGTTAATAGCAAAAAGTTTACCGGAACGCATTCCGGACCGTTCCGGCTGAAAAAAAGCGCTGATTATAATTATTAATATAGTTTGAATTTAAAAAACGTTAAATTTGAAGCTAAAGGTTTGTTAAAAGTCACTGTTAAGTTGAAAATTTCCTATATTTTCCACCAGTTACTGTTAAAATCTTTTAATTTGTGAAAGTAGATATATGGGATTTTGAATCTATAGGATTCCGATGGTCGCCAGCGTAGATCGTTGGACACGACACAGATCGTTGGTGGTTGCTTCCGAAGCAGATTATTCAGAACACATATCATATCACTGCATACGTGTTCAATAATCGATATTTAGAGGAGGCCATGTAAGGAAATTTAAGTTAGAAGTTACTGTAAAATGTAGGCCTATGAATTGAGATTGAATCAAGGTAATTAACTAAGAATGTCTTTAACAATGTTTGTTCATGTCAATTTAATTACGTCCCTTGACAGTACTTTATACTTTCTAAACATTTATACAAATCAAAACAATAATTTCAACACTAATTCATGAACTAAACATCACCTAGATAAATGAATGATTTTTACATCTATACTAATAATAAATCTGTAGCCGAAATTTTTCTGGTAATTTTCGATTTTCCAAAAATAATTGGTCCTAACATATATAATTAACCACCCTGAAACCGAAAATCGCTTTTTTTGAAATTTTTGTTTGTATGTCTGTCTGTCTGTCTGGATGTTTGTTACCTTTTTACGCGATAATGGCTGAACGGATTTCGATGAAAATTGGAATATAAATTAAGTTCGTTGCAACTTAGATTGTAGGCTATACGGCATTCAAAATACCTTATTTAAAAGGGGGTTATAAGGGGGTCTGAATTAAATAAATCGAAATATCTCGCTTATTATTGACTTTTGTGAAAAATGTTACGCAACAAAAGTTTCTTTAAAAATGATTTCGATAAGTTTTATTCTTTGCAAAATGTTGATAGGACTGATATTTAATGAGATAAATGAGTTTTAAAATTAAAATACCTGCCATCTAAGGCGGTGTAATGAAATAAAAAAACAAATGACTTCGTCTATAAGGGGCCTTGGACAACAACAATCGAAAGCTATGAATCATAGCCTACAGAGAATGTTTCTGTGTTTGTATGAAGTAATATCGGAAGCTAAATTAACCGATTTGTGTAATTAATTATTATTTCACCATTGGAAAGTGTAGTTTCTCTATATGGACGTAATGCTATAATGTTATTACAGTAACTTCTGAGTGAATCGAGAACAGGTAAAATTAAAATAGCTTTTTATGCACAGAAAACTTGATAGGCTATTCTGAATATTCGTTTCCTGTATTTCTTAAAATAATGTTTATGTACGCATTAAATCTAAATGATATCAATCTTCATTAAAGTATGGTTGCAATGTAATAAAAATTAAGAAACATTTTAAAGGAATTGTCATTGCACCAAATGAGTGGTCTCTGGCCCAAAATGATCGAATTTTAATTATTTAAATGCAATTTAAATTAAGTAACATATTAAACGATTTATCCTTCTATCAAAAACGGATGTTCCCTGGATCAAATGTCCTATTTTAATTATGTAGTTACTTTATATTTATTTCTAACGGATGCAGCGGAGCGCATGGGTACGGCTAGTCATGAAATAAAGTTTGATTAAAATGTGGGACTTTCGTGCGTTCCGACAAAATTTTCGGGACAACGTACACCTAGGCCAAAAGATGTGGACTGTCATTGAATTTTGTGTTGTTTACTTCAAAAAAGTGAATGGTCTTCTCCCTTTAGTCTTTAACTCCTCAATTTGTTTTCTAAGCGAGTGATTTACAACATTTCACGTAAATACAAGGTCGAAAAATTAACACGTTAGAGTTTCGTCTCTCTATTTTATGTTATAAACGAAGCTACCTGAATTACTATTCTCAAAACAGCACATTGAGTGTAAAGGAAAGGTGTCTTTAAAATAAAAGATACAGAAAAATGACTATTACATCAGTTTAATAACAATACAAGCTTTACATTTTATTCACAAGCAACATAAATGGTTGCAAATAACATTTCACAAAGCAGTGCTGTAAAATAAATAACTTGACAATGTTATTGTAAGTTAAAATACTGAACAGAATTTCATTGTAGATTAGTAAATTCTAAGGAATATCCGATAATAAAGTATCTTCATTTGGATTCATTAGTTTCTATCGCACTTTTAATACAAATTCGCTAATTTGCCTACGCCATACATTTTAATTCGAAGTGATAAAAATAATCAGTAATTTCTCGGGAACCGAAAGAAATGCGAAAAAAATGTTAAGAAACATTCTTCCAATGAATCTCTAGAATTACAGCGGTAAATTTTATTTTCTGCAATGTCAGTTGCCCACAATGAAAAGCTCTCTCAAAATTATGGTGAAAACAATATGTATTACTTTCGGTGGAATGAAATGTTATATTTTGTTCACTTTATTGTTGCAGTATTCCTACTTTTATTTTTATCACCTTACAAGCTTTATTATCTTACAGAACTAATAAAATAGTGTTATAAAATTAAGATCAGTCATAAAAAGTACCTCCTTTCTTTATACTTCCGGTATTAACACTTGAATATGTTTCAATTACATCACGTTTGAAACTATTTCACAATATTTTCTACGACAACACAATCTAATTGAACATAAGGAACGGTATTAACAAAAATAGATATTACAGCATTTTAGCGTTTCGTAACACAAAAATTTAACTCAGGTGATGTAAAATAAGTCCATATTACAGTTTACTGGTGTTATTTAACATGGGTATAATACATAGTTATGTTATAACTACATTTAAATTTAATTATAGTAGTCAGTTTTAAGTGTTGTGACATATGATGTTTTTCAATGTTTTAGAGGTACAGTAAAATTAGTATGTAACAATGTGTACAATATAATCAGAAATTGTGATACCCCATGATTCAGTCTTTGCATTCAAAAACACTTAGTAAGCTTAATGAAAAATTATTCGCTGTTGATAAAGAAAACATATTAGCAGATATGAATTTAGGCTTCAGAAACTCCTCTCTCAACTAGACGTGTAAATAGATGCAGATTTATTCATTGCTAGACAATGCTTCTAATAGTCCTGCTGTATTAGCATTTTCAGCTTCAAAATTAAAAATTAAATCCAATAAGGTATTTCAGGTTTGTTAATTTTTATAAGCCTAATGGTCAGTTTCTTCAAGAAATATTTAGTTTGGCTTAACTAATGTTAAATTTACAGCCTGTTTATTTTTAACTTTTTTTCATGTATTTTTCGTTTCTTCAACATCATTTCGTTTAAAACAACCAACACTTAACTATAACAGTAGTTAACACTATTTTATATTATATTAGCTGATATTATTCTTTAAATTCTGTATTGTAGAGTAAGTCACGAAACATGTATAAAATCATAACCTGGTACAGTAGGCCATGCCGATAAGGAATAAGACAAATGAAAGTTGTAGGTTACTACTATTGAATAATAATATTACTACAAAGTGAGGTTATAGTAACTAATGCTGACATATGACTTCTCAAAGAAGCAGTTTTTGCTGAAACCTTTCTAATATAATACTCACTGTGTATTTTGAAACACTACTGACATCGGTTATAGTTAGTTGAAAAGAGCCAGTATCATAGAATCGAGAGTAAATGGTAGATGCTGAATTGGAGTAAGTAATCTATTTCTGTTTGTAGGATTTCAAGTCTGGTTTAAATTTCTTGTAACATTTTGAGGCCTACTTGTTTTGAAAATCTATAGTGTCACCAATTGAATATCTTGCATCATTCCTGGTTACCTTGCCACGTTGAGATCCCAATTTGTTTTAAATATTCAATATATAATAGCTCAGTAACAAACTAAGCAGCCAATATGATAATCAGTTCACTTTTGAAGATTATCTTTTGTATATTAGCTTTCAAAGTATCTTTTAAATGTTATGTTATGCCATTCACGAAACATTCCTTAAAGAGAGACATGAAATATTATTTTCACAACTTCTGTTTGAACAGCTGTGGTGTCAACTACCATATTTAACTATCTGTCAAATGAGTTAACTACCTTCTGATAACTCCTCTAATGTAGTTATAATTATGTAGACATTCTTAATGTTTATTTTTCTCCCTTCAAGTTTTACTTACGCAAATTATTTATATTCAAGACAGAAGACTTTACGGACTTCATACAATGTAAATATCAGTGTCTGTTAATATTTCACGCACATTCATATGTGCACAAATGTCAGATATTTTTAAAATAAATACTGATTTTTTATTTAAACACAGAATTATTAATCTCTCCTATTATTCTACATTCCTATTACTGTGATTTCCTTCAAAAACCTAAATCCATACAATATATTAAAGACGATAAGATAATTGTTATTTAGATGTTTCAAATTTTTTTAAGTTAATTTTCTACAAATTCAGTTCTAATTTTCTCCATCTCATGAATACTTTGTAGTTTCTGTGAAAATTTATCCATCTCAGAACTTTTCTGTTTCTTCTTCAAATCATACATGACGCTACTATATTTCAATGGAGCAATAATGTTAGATTTTGAGTTATAACTCCCATCATTACAGTTATATCCATCTGAAATAGGTTGACCTTTCGAGCAGGAAGACGATTTTCCATTTGAATTTCCTGAATCGTCATAATATTATGATTTACAATAATATTATTATGAAAAGATGGCACATTTGAACAGGAAGAACTGGTGCCATATTAATTCCCTGAATCGTCATAATATGACGCAGTAGTGTCATACCTATCATAATTATTACCAACATGTCCATATGAACTCGACGGAACATTTGATTAGGAAGAAGTGGTTCCATATGAATTACCTGAATCGTTATAATGTGATGTATTGGTGTCATATTTGCCATAATTATCACCACCATATCCATATGAAGTTGATGGAACATTTGAATAGGAAGAAGTGGTTCCATATGAATTACCTGAATCGTTATAATGTGATGTATTGGTGTCATATTTGCCATAATTATCACCACCATATCCATATGAAGTTGATGGAACATTTGAATAGGAAGAAGTGGTTCCATATGAATTACCTGAATCGTTATAATGTGATGTATTGGTGTCATATTTGCCATAATTATCACCACCATATCCATATGAAGTTGATGGAACATTTGAATAGGGAGAAGTGGTTCCATATGAATTACCTGAATCGTTATAATGTGATGTATTGGTGTCATATTTGCCATAATTATCACCACCATATCCATATGAAGTTGATGGAACATTTGAATAGGAAGAAGTGGTTCCATATGAATTTCCTGAATCGTTATAACATGACGTACTGGTGTCATATTTGCCATAATTATTACCACCATAGCCATATGAAGTTGATGGATCATTTGAATAGGAAGATGTGTTTCAATATGAATTTCCCGAATCGTCATAATATGAAGTACTGGTGTCATATTCGCCATAATTATTACCACCATATCCATATGAAGTTGATGCAACATTTGAATAGGCAGAAGTGGTTACATATGAATTTCCTCAATCGTTATAACTTGATGTACTGGTGTCATATATGCCATAATTATTAGCACCATATCCATATGAAGTTGATGGAACATTTGAATAGGAAGCAGTGTTTCAATATGAATTTCCCGAATCGTCAAAAATGATGTACTGGTGTCATATTCGCCATAATTATTACCACCATATCCATATGAAGTTCATCAAACATTTGAATAGGAAGAATTGGTTCCATATGAATTTCCTGAATCGTCATAATATGATGTATTGGTGTCATATTTGCCATAATTATTACGACAATATCCATATGAAGTTGATGGAACATTTGAAAAGGAAGAAGTGGTTCCATATGAATTTCCTGAATCGTCATACTATGATGTACTGGTGTCATATTTGCCATAATTATTACCACCATATCCATATGAAGTTGATGCAACATTTGAATAGGAAGAAGTGGTTCAATATGGATTTCCTGAATCGTCATAATATGATGTACTGGTGTCATATTTGCCATAATTATTACCGTCATATCCATATTAAGTTGATGGAATATTTGAATAGGAAGAAGTGGTTCCATATGAATTACCTGAATCGTTATAATATGATGTACTGGTGTCATATTTGCCATAATTATTACCATCATATCCATATTAACTTGATGGAACATTTGAATAGGAAGAAGTGGTTCCATATGAATTTTCCGAATCGTCATAACATGATGTACTGGTGTCATATTTGCCATAATTATTACCACCATATCCATATGTAGTTGATGGAACATTTGAATAGGAAGAAGTGTTTTAATATGAATTTCCCGAATCGTCATAACATGATGTACTGGTGTCATATTTGCCATAATTATTACCACCATATCCATATGAAGTTGATGGAACATTTGAATAGGAAGAAGTGTTTTAATAGGAATTTCCCGAATCGTCGTAACATGATGTACTGGTGCCATATTTGCCATAATTATTACCACCATATCCATATGTAGTTGATGGAACATTTGAATAGGAAGAAGTGTTTTAATATGAATTTCCCGAATCGTCATAACATGATGTACTGGTGCCATATTTGCCATAATTATTACCACCATATCCATATGAAGTTGATGGAACATTTGAATAGGAAGAAGTGGTTCAATATTAATTTCCTGAATCGACACAATATGATGTATAAGTGTCATGTTTTCCATAATTATTACCACCATATCCATATGAAATTGATGGAACATTTGAATAGGAAGAAGTGGTTCAATATGGAATTCCTGAATCGTCATAATACGATGTACTGGTGTCATATTTGCCATAATTATTACCACCATATCCATATGAAGTTAATGGAGCATTTGAATAGGAATAAGTGTTTTAATATGAATTTCCCGAATCGTCATGACATGATGTATTGGTGTCATATTTGCCAAAATTATTACCACCATATCCATATGAAGTTGATGGAACATTTGAATAGGAAGAAGTAGTTCAATATTAATTTCCTGAATCGTCATAATATGATGTACAAGTGTCATATTTGCCATAATTATTACCACCATATCCATATGAAATTGATGCAACATTTGAATAGGAAGAAGTGGTTCAATTATGGATTTCCGGAATCGTCATAATATGATGTACTGGTGTCGTATTTGCCATAACTAATACCACCATATCCATATGAAGTTGATGGAACATTTGAATAGGAAGAAGTGGTCCCAGAAGAATTTCCTGAATCGTTAAAATATGATGTACTGGTGTCATAAGTGCCATAATTATTACCACCATATCCATATGAAGTTGATGGAACATTTGAATAGGAAGAAGTGGTTTAATATGATTATCCCGAATCGTCATAATATGGTGTATTGGTGTCATATTTGCCATAATTATTGTTACTATATCCATATGAAGTTAATGGCACTTTCGAATATGACTTAGTTATAGTGCCATATATCCCATTATTATTGTTATCATATCCATATGAAGTCAGTGGCACTTTCGAATATTACTTAGTTGTAGTGCCATATTTCCCATAATTATTGTTACTATATCCAAATGAATTCAGTGGCACTTTCGAATATTACTTAGTTGTAGGGCCATATTTCCCATAAATATTCTTACTAAATCCATATGAATTCAGTGGCACATTCGAATATGACGTATATGGCGTATATGACGTAGTTGTAGCCCCGTAGTTCCCATATTTATTATATTCATATTTAGACCCTGGGTTATATGACGCAGTTGTAGCCCCGTAGTTCCCATATTTGTCATTATATTCAGATTTAGACCCAGCTTCATATGACGTAGTTGTAGCCCCGTAGTTTCCATATTTGTCATTATATTCAGATTTAGACCTTGGCGTATATGACGTAGATGTAGCCCCGTAGTTTCCATATTTGTTATTATATTCAGATTTAGACCCTGGTTTATGTGACGTAGATGTAGCCCCGTAGTTTCCATATTTGTTATTATATTCAGATTTAGACCCTGGTTTATGTGACGTAGATGTAGCCCCGTAGTTCCCATATTTGTTATTATATTCAGATTTAGACCCTGGTTTATTTGACGTAGTTGTAGCCCCGTAGTTTCCATATTTGTCATTATATTCAGATTTAGACCCTGGGTTATATGACGTAGTTGTAGCCCCGTAGTTTCTATATTTGTCATTATATTCAGATTTAGACCCTGGCGTATATGACGTAGTTGTAGCCCCGTAGTTTCCATATTTGTCATTATATTCAGATTTAGACCCTGGCGTATATGACGTAGATGTAGCCCCGTAGTTTCCATATTTTTTATTATATTCAGATTTAGACCCTGGTGTATATGACGTAGATGTAGCCCCGTAGTTCCCATATTTGTTATTATATTCAGATTTAGACCCTGGTTTATTTGACATAGTTGTAGCCCCGTAGTTTCCATATTTGTTATTATATTCAGATTTAGACCCTGGGTTATATGACGTAGATGTAGCCCCGTAGTTTCCATATTTTTTATCATATTCAGATTTAGACCCTGGTGTATATGACGTAGATGTAGCCCCGTAGTTCCCATATTTGTTATTATATTCAGATTTAGACCCTGGTTTATTTGACCTAGTTGTAGCCCCGTAGTTTCCATATTTGTTATTATATTCAGATTTAGACCCTGGGTTATATGACGTAGATGTAGCCCCGTAGTTTCCATATTTTTTATTATATTCAGATTTAGACCCTGGTGTATATGACGTAGATGTAGCCCCGTAGTTCCCATATTTGTTATTATATTCAGATTTAGACCCTGGTTTATTTGACCTAGTTGTAGCCCCGTAGTTTCCATATTTGTTATTATATTCAGATTTAGACCCTGGGTTATATGACGTAGATGTAGCCCCGTAGTTTCCATATTTTTTATTATATTCAGATTTAGACCCTGGTGTATATGACGTAGATGTAGCCCCATAGTTCCCATATTTGTTATTATATTCAGATTTAGACACTGGTTTATTTGACCTAGTTGTAGCCCCGTAGTTTCCATATTTGTTATTATATTCAGCTTTAGACCCTGGGTTATATGACGTAGTTGTAGCCCCGTAGTTTCCATATTTGTCATTATATTCAGATTTAGACCCTGGGTTATATGACGTAGTTGTAGCCCCGTAGTTTCCATATTTGTTATTATATTCAGATTTAGACCCTGGCGTATATGACGTAGTTGTAGCCCCGTAGTTTCCATATTTGTCATTATATTCAGATTTAGACCCTGCCGTATATGACGTAGATGTAGCCCCGTAGTTCCCATATTTGTTATTATATTCAGATTTAGACCCTGGCGTATATGACGTAGTTGTAGCCCCGTAGTTTCCATATTTTTCATTATATTCAGATTTAGACCCTGGCGTATATGACGTAGTTGTAGCCCCGTAGTTTCCATATTTTTTATTATATTCAGATTTAGACCCTGGGTTATATGACGTAGTTGTAGCCCCGTAGTTCCCATATTTGTTATTATATTCAGATTTAGACCCTGGTTTATTTGACGTAGTTGTAGCCCCGTAGTTTCCATATTTGTCATTATATTCAGATTTAGACCCTGGGTTATATGACGTAGTTGTAGCCCCGTAGTTTCTATATTTGTCATTATATTCAGATTTAGACCCTGGGTTATATGACGTAGTTGTAGCTCCGTAGTTCCCATATTTGTTATTATATTCAGATTTAGACCCTGGTTTTTTTGACCTAGTTGTAGCCCCGTAGTTTCCATATTTGTTATTATATTCAGATTTAGACCCTGGTTTACTTGACGTAGTTGTAGCCCCGTAGTTTCCATATTTGTCATTATATTCAGATTTAGACCCTGGGTTATATAACGTAGTTGTAGCCCCGTAGTTCCCATATTTGTTATTATATTCAGATTTAGACCCTGGTTTATTTGACGTAGTTGTAGCCCCGTAGTTTCCATATTTGTCATTATATTCAGATTTAGACCCTGGTTTATATGACGTAGTTGTAGCCCCGTAGTTTCCATATTTGTCATTATATTCAGATTTAGACCCTGGCGTATATGACGTAGATGTAGCCCCGTAGTTTCCATATTTGTTATTATATTCATATTTAGACCCTGGTTTATATGACGTAGATGTAGCCCCGTACTTTCCATATTTGTCATTATATTCAGATTTATACCCTGGTTTGTATGACGTAGATGTAGCCCCGTAGTTTCCATATTTGTTATTATATTCAGAGTTAGACCCTGGTTTATATGACGTAGATGTAGCCCCGTAGTTCCCATATTTGCTATTATATTCAGATTTAGACCCTTGCGTATATGACGTAGATGTAGCCCCGTAGTTCCCATATTTGTTATTATATTCAGAGTTAGACCCTGGTTTATATGACGTAGATGTAGCCCCGTAGTTCCCATATTTGTTGTTATATTCAGATTTAGACCCTGGTTTGTATGACGTAGATGTAGCCCCGTAGTTCCCATATTTGTTCTTATATTCAGAGTTAGACCCTGGTTTGTATGACGTAGATGTAACTCCGTAGTTCCCATATTTGTTATTATATTCAGATTTAGACCCTTGCGTATATGACGTAGATGTAGCCCCGTAGTTCCCATATTTGTTATTATATTCAGATTTATACCCTGGTTTATATGACGTGGATGTAGCCCCGTAGTTTCCATATTTGTCATTATATTCAGATTTAGACCCTGGTTTATATGACGTAGATGTAGCCCCGTAGTTCCCATATTTGTTATTATATTCAGATTTAGACCCTTGCGTATATGACGTAGATGTAGCCCCGTAGTCCCCATATTTGTTATTATATTCAGAGTTAGACCCTGGTTTATATGACGTAGATGTAGCCCCGTAGTTCCCATATTTGTTATTATATTCAGATTTAGACCCTGGTTTGTATGACGTAGATGTAGCCCCGTAGTTCCCATATTTGTTATTATATTCTGATTTAGACCGAGGTTTATATGACGTAGATGTAGCCCCGTAGTTTCCATATTTGTCATATTCAGATTTAGACCCTGGTTTATATGACGTTGTTGTAGCCCCGTAGTTCCCATATTTGTTATTATATTCAGATTTGTACCCTGGTTTATATGACGTAGTTGTAGCCCCGTAGTTTCCATATTTGTTATTATATTCAGATTTAGACCCTGGTTTATTTGACCTAGTTGTAGCCCCGTAGTTTCCATATTTGTCATTATATTCAGATTTAGACCCTGGTTTGTATGACGTAGTTGTAGCCCCGTAGTTTCCATATGTTTTATTATATTCAGATTTAGACCCTGGTTTATTTGACCTAGTTGTAGCCCCGTAGTTCCCATATTTGTTATTATATTCAGATTTAGACCCTGGTTTATTTGACGTAGTTGTAGCCCCGTAGTTTCCATATTTGTCATTATATTCAGATTTAGACCCTGGGTTATATGACGTAGTTGTAGCCCCGTAGTTTCCATATTTGTTATTATATTCAGATTTAGACCCTGGTTTATTTGACGTAGTTGTAGCCCCGTAGTGTCCATATTTGTCATTATATTCAGATTTAGACCCTGGGTTATATGACGTAGTTGTAGCCCCGTAGTTCCCATATTTGTTATTATATTCAGATTTAGACCCTGGGTTATATGACGTAGTTGTAGCCCCGTAGTTCCCATATTTGTCATTATATTCAGATTTAGACCCTGGTTTATTTGACGTAGTTGTAGCCCCGTAGTTTCCATATTTGTCATTATATTCAGATTTAGACCTTGGTTTATTTGACGTAGTTGTAGCCCCGTAGTTCCCATATTTGTTATTATATTCAGATTTAGACCCTGGTTTATTTGACGTAGTTGTAGCCTCGTAGTTTCCATATTTGTCATTATATTCAGATTTAGACCCTGGGTTATATGACGTAGTTGTAGCCCCGTAGTTCCCATATTTGTTATTATATTCAGATTTAGACCCTGGGTTATATGACGTAGTTGTAGCCCCGTAGTTCCCATATTTGTTATTATATTCAGATTTAGACCCTGGGTTATATGACGTAGTTGTAGCCCCGTAGTTCCCATATTTGTCATTATATTCAGATTTAGACCCTGGTTTATTTGACGTAGTTGTAGCCCCGTAGTTTCCATATTTGTCATTATATTCAGATTTCGACCCTGGGTTATATGACGTAGTTGTAGCCCCGTAGTTCCCATATTTGTTATTATATTCAGATTTAGACCCTGGTTTATTTGACGTAGTTGTAGCCCCGTAGTTCCCATATTTGTCATTATATTCAGATTTAGACCCTGGGTTATATGACGTAGTTGTAGCCCCGTAGTTCCCATATTTGTTATTATATTCAGATTTAGACCCTGGTTTATATGACGTAGTTGTAGTCCCGTAGTTCCCATATTTGTTATTATATTCAGATTTAGACCCTGGGTTATATGACGTAGTTGTAGCCCCGTAATTCCCATATTTGTCATTATATTCAGATTTAGACCCTGGTTTATTTGACGTAGTTGTAGCCCCGTAGTTTCCATATTTGTCATATTCAGATTTAGACCCTGGTTTATATGACGTAGTTGTAGCCCCGTAGTTCCCGTATTTGTTATTATATTCAGATTTAGACCCTGGTTTATATGACGTAGTTGTAGCCCCGTAGTTCCCGTATTTGTTATTATATTCAGATTTAGACCCTGGTTTATATGACGTAGTTGTAGACCTGTATTTCCCATATGTGTTATAATATTCAGGCGTAGGCCGTGGCCTATATGACCTGGTTGAGGCGGTATATTTCCCATATGTATTCTTATAATATCCATATGTAGTCGATGGCACTGTAGTGTAGGAATATTTCGTATCCCCTGAATTATTGTTGAGTGGATATTTGGAGTCATATTGTCCATAATTTTTGTCATCATATCCTGTACTTTGTTTATTTTGCTTAGTTTTAATCGAAGTGAATTCTACCTTATAAACTAATTGGAGATATGTCTGCGCTTGTTGTACTACATTCATACACGCTTTCGATGTGCTATATATTTCTTCGTCAGATACTTTCATTTTCATTTTGATCATTGTCTTCCAGGATTTCGTGCCGTCTTTGGTTTTCACTGTGACTTTGAGTTCACCCATTACTTCCTCTTTCATCTGAAAGAAATGCATTATAGAAATGAGAATTCTTGCATATATAGTGAACATGTACAGACAATGAAATAAATCAATGCCCAAAGACTAAATTTTACCCACAATACCTTAATCTTAATCCTTCTGAATGACGTCACTATACACTTTACTAGTATCGCTCGCCATATCGGCTTGACAATGTCTTTGGCTACCGATTGCATCATGGGTGGTACTACACAAATCGTGTTAATTGAGGCATTGACATGGAAAAGGTCGTAACTGCCAAAAATTCGAATTTTTTAGGTGTTTCATTGAGAAGGTAGTAAATGGCCATGCCAATGGCACAGAGAAGGTAGTATGTCCGTATGTAATGAAACGAATTTGGAAACGTAGTCACTAGATGTTGTAAGTTATGTTTATGTGCACAGCTTTTGGCGCGGAGAAGGTATTAACTCCTTTTACAACATCAGAGTGTGTCTAGACAAATATGGGCTAATAACTGTGCAGGGCAGAATAAGAATCGGTTGATTCTAATGGTCCTGATTTGCATTATTGCCAAGAAACATTTTGATTCAGTGGACTTGAAATTCCTGGTTTCAGAACATTCCTACATGCCATGTGATAGGGAATTTGGCATCTTAGAGAAAAGAAAAAAAAGATGCAAGACCAAGGTTTCAGAAGAGGTAAAGCCTAATAATGCAATAATGATGAAGGATGAGGATTTCTTCGACTTTTCTGCAGAATGTGACAAGTTTTTGAATACAACTCCTATCAAAATCAGCACCCTTAACTGGATTAGACTCTCAAGAGCTGATTTTCCTCTAATAAAAACAAGACAGTAATTTAATGACCTTGAAATGTGGACAGAGCACACGATTTTTAAGAAAGGACAGTCATTAACGTCAATTACTGACTTGCAGTGCTTGCAACGCTTTGAAACAAGACCAGTCGTCCCTGATGCCAAAAAGAGAGGCTTGTTATCTATGTTATACTTCCTCGATGAAAATGATCATGCATTTTACCGAAAAAGTTGTGCATAATGTATAAATAACGTTAATTCTCAGTTTGGCTAAGGAGTGATTTCAATGTTGTATTTTCATAAAATAGGATTTCACAGATAAATCTGTGCCAGATTTTCAAATTTCATATGTAACACAAACATGAGTGTATGCCTTTCATTTAAAGCAGTTTCTGTAATAATGTAAGTGAGAAAGTGTTCATGAATTTGTTTTTTGCTTCCCCTAAAAAATTTTGTTTTTGGTAGTTACTACCTTTCCCATGTTAGCACCTCAATTATGGCCAAGCATTGAAAGCATACCAAGGTAGACATTTAGGGCCGTATTCATAGACATTTTAGCGCGGGCTCCCGGTGGATGATCAGCGTTTTTCGTATTCATAAACCAGTGTTAGCGATAGGATATGATTTGAATTCTGTACTAGTAACCAGTGGATAGCCGGGGCTAGCTTAGTACGCTCGTAGCGCGTGCTGCGAAATGTCTATGAATAGCACCCTTATGCTTTAATGAAAGCGCACCAAAACCTACCAATGACAAACGCACAACACATTATGCACTTAATCACCGTTCCACTTCAAATGGACAGTAGAGCTAGCAATTGTTTCGATTACATTTTTGAAACCTACGTCACGGAAGATGGTTCCTTTTCTCCTGTGCTTTGGACTTACGTGAGTTTACACATACCTCGTACTACTAATGGAGGCAAATGCTTCCACAAATATCTGAAGAAGAATGTGTGTACGACTAATCCATCAATCCACATAGCTATAGATGTACCTACTAATAAAATTTCATACTGAAACATATTTGAAATTTCAAGGTGCCAGCAGAAAGGAGTTCACAAGTAGTCTGTCTACATAACCTACACCAGTGTTTCTCAAACTATGGTCCGCGGAACACCTGTGGTCCTTCAAAAAAGACAGAAAAAAAAATAGAATTCAAAGGAATTGCGTATCACATTATAGCTGAAAATCTCAGAGTTTGGAACTGACACATGTCAATCGCATTTCACTTTTTTCTCCCAGTACTGACATTTTATTAATTTTATTACCCTTATCGTCTACCGACTTCCCACTCTACTCTCAACAACAAAAGAGGGATTTAAAGCACTATGAACGTGGTGTTTCTCGACATCTTTTCCCTGCATATCTGGCGCCGCGCCTGTAACCCAGCCAGGGACCACCAGAATTCATAACAGAGGACCAAAGTACCGAACCTTTTCATATATCTATGACTTTCTTAATTGTTTTGCCGACACCCAGTCTGCACATTGAAATGGTCACGTACTGTACGTCATAAACCAATAATACAACTCTAAGGTCACAATTTGAAACTTATTTTCCAAGTAAACATGACGAATTTTTATGGTTTCGTGATCCCTTTCATTTCGATATTCAAAATAACAAACTTTCACTGTATGAAAGAGAACAATTAATTTAACTCTCGAATAACACCGGACTTAAAATGAAATTCGAAGCGGAAGGTATGGTTAATTTCTGGATCTCATCATAAGTGAAAAGAGAATACAGTGAATTGTACAATGGTGCTTTAGAGATTATAATTCAGTTTGCTTTTACGTATCTGTATGAGAAAGAGTTTTCACCACTAAAAACAAAGTAGTCTACCAAAATCGACTGGATGTATGTGACGATCTCTAAGCTTACCAGCATATGTCAAAATATAGAACAACTGTGCAAGAATCGGCAGACTCATCCATCTCATTAATGTGAATACCAACATTTATTTATTTTTTTTAGTTAATAAGTTAAAGATTATTCAAACTCTAACAGCCTTGAATTATTATACGAGGGGGATCCAGGAAATAACGACCGTTCGCGCATACCCGCCACGCAGCTGACTCCCCTTCCTTGTTTGAAGGTCAACTGGCTTCCTTAACATGTGTTCTCATAATGTTGTGAGTACTGGTTGCAACAAGTCGCCATTGTGCATTTTGTGTTACTTCAAAATGAACGACGTGATTGATAATCCCGCCGACTGTGAGGTGAGGAGTGTGATTCGATTTTTGAATGCCCGACATTTGAAACCTGCAGAAATTTACCGGCAATTGAAAGAAGTGTATGGTGATACTGTAATGAATGAAAGAAATGTGAGAAAATGATGCGAAATTTTCAACAATGGGCGAAAAAATGTCCACGATGAAACTCGACCCGGACGCCCATCACTCATCACAGAAGACCTGAAGACTAAAGTGAACGACAGAATCTTGCAAGACAGGCGCACATCACTCGACGAATTGCATATTGCCTTTCCTGACATTTCTCGTTCTTTGCTCGTCGAAATTGTGTCGCAACATCTTGGCTACCACAAAATCTGTGCCCGCCCGCACACTGCTGCTTCAACTCGAGAATTGCTGGATCAATTCGGTTGGGAAATCTTTGATCATCCGCCCTATAGTGCAGACCTTGCTCTTAGCGATTTTCACCTTTTCACTAAGCTGAAAGACTTTCTGGGTGGTACGCGTTTTGGAAGTGATGAAGAGTTGAAGAAGACAGTGAACACCTGGCTTAATGAACTGGCGGCAGAGGAGTATAACACGGGAATTCTAAAGCTAGTGAACAGATACGACAAATATTTAAATGTAGGTGGTGATTATGTAGAGAAGTAAAGGAAGCTTCACTTATGTAACAGACTTTGTTTTTTCAAATAAATATATTTTTTTTAATTATTACAACAAAACGGTCGTTATTTCCTGGATCCCCCTCGTAAAAACGAAAATGAATTTTCCTCATTAACATTAACTTAATTAGTTAATACTAATATAAAATCAATTGAATTAAATCAATTTTAATTAATTAATTCTAATTTTAAATATAAGTATATTGGTATTAAAATATGCTACAAAAATGGTAAATTTTCTTTTGAAGGGAACAAGAGTAAGGTGGTCCGCGGAACTGTTCTGACTTAAAAAAAGTGGTCCCCACTTCAAAAAAGTTTGAGAAACGCTGACCTACACGATTTTAACGTACAAAATTTTAGCTACACTTACTGCTAACCCTATACTTCGATCCTATTTGGAACTACAATTTAACATTCTTTTATCCGTGGTTAGCAGTAGGTAGTCCAAAGTCTGTAAAAGTGGGAAGAAAAATTCTGTGCGCTTTACATGTTTTCCTTAATGTGTTTACGAAATATTTCCAGCGTTATTTTGTTGCGCTTTTAATAGAAAAATGCAATAGCTGGTGCACTTTCAATGTTCTTAGGTTATTTACCATAATTTTTAAGAGGAGAAGATGGTTAAATATGGAGAGTAAGCAATACATTATCAATTTTTCCACCTTTGTAATATACAGAATGTTTCACGAGATTTACCGCTACTTACGGAGCTTATTTCTGAAGGCATTCTAAGCAAAAAATGCCCCACAAATATGTGTCCTATTCCCAATATTTTCAGTTACACTAATTTGAAGTTGTTTGAAAGATTCCTTTTTGTTTAGTTTTAAGGGTAAAAGATTATTACAAATAGAGAATGAACTATTTAGAAGTATAATTTCTTTAATATTGACTAATATTCTGAAGTTAAAAATGTGTTGTTCATGTTACTTTGTACAGATTTTTTTCTTTCAATTTTTAACTAAAGTCAGATTATCATTATCTGATGCTTTTCCATTTCACTGCGGGCTAAAGCCAGGAGATGCACCATCACCTTTACTTTTTAACTTCGCTCTAGAATATGCCATTAGGAGAGTTCAGGATAACACAGAGGGTTTGGAATTGAACGGGTTACATCAGCTTCTTGTCTATGCGGATGACGTGAATATGTTAGGAGAAATCCACAAACGATTAGGGAAAACAGGGAAATTTTACTTGAAACAAGTAAAGCGATAGCTTTGGAAGTAAATCCCGAAAAGACTAAGTATATGATTATGTCTCGTGATCAGGATATTGAACGAAATGGAAATACAAAAATTGAAGATTTATCCTTTGAAGAGGTGGAAAAATTCAAATATCTTGGAGCAACAGTAACAAATATAAATGACACTCGGGAGCAAATTAAACGCAGAATAAATATGGGAAATGCATATTATTATTCGATTGAGAACCTTTTGTCATCTAGTCTGCTGTCAAAAAATCTGAAAGTTAGAATTTATAAATCAGTTATATTATCGGTTGTTCTGTATGGTTGTGAAACTTGGACTCTCACTTTGAGAGAGGAACATAGGTTAAGGGTGTTTGAGAATAAGGTGGTTAGGAAATATTTGGGGCTAAGAGGGATGAAGTTACAGGAGAATGGAGAAAGTTACACAACACAGAACTGCACGCATTGTATTCTTCACCTGACGCAATTAGGAACATTAAATCCAGACGTTTGAGATGGGCAGGGCATGTAGCACGTATGGGCGAACACATAAATGCATATAGAGTATTAGTTGGGAGACCGGAGGGAAAAAGACATTTGGGAAGGCCGAGACGTAGATGGGAGGATAATATTAAAATTGGTTTGAGGGAGGTGGGATATGACGATAGAGACTGGATTAATCTTACAGGAACCGATGGCGAGCTTATGTGAGGGCGGCAATGAACTTACGGGTTCCTTAAAAGCCATTTGTTATTTTTTTTTTGTACAATGAAATACAGTATATAGTTGTTTTAATAGCTGATCGAAAACTTTTGACCGGTAGGGTATATGTATAATATGTGGACTCTCCTTGTTTATAGCAGTGGACTAGTCCACATAGTTGTTTATCAGATGTGACGTAAGCATTTCCATGGCAACGTAGGGGAAAGTTGGGTAGTATCGGACATCGGGTAATATCGGACAGTGAGTTTCTTTCAACTACCACCAGATGGTAGTATCTGAATGACATGGTTACGCTTCTTTGATGTACCATAAATAGAAACTTAACCATATCATTCAGGTACTACCATCTGGTAGTAGATGAAAAAACGCACTGTCCGATATTACCCGATGTCCGATACTACCCAACTCTCCCCTACTCAACGTCGCCAAATTTCTAGCGCAATAATTAATAATAGATCCCTATTAGAAACAACAACAACCAAATTTCTTGGCTTAAAATTCGATAATGTGTTAAATTGGAAAAATCATATTAAAGAAATTACCCCCAAACTAAATTCAGCTTGTTTTGCTATTAGATCTATGCAAAAGATAGTAAATATCGATACCTTAAAAAGAATATACTTTGCATACTTACACTCGGTAATGAGTTTTGGAATAATATTCTGGGGAAATTCCAAAGATAGTAACAATATATTTCTATTACAAAAAAGAGTATTAGAATAATAGTAGGTGCCAAATCTAGGGAATCTTGTAGGAGTATTTTAAAAAAACTACAAATAATGCCCATGGCTTGTCAGTATATCTTTTCATTAATAATCTTCCTCGTATGTAATCGTGAAAACTTTGTAACTAATTCAACAGTTCATAGCATAAATACACGTCAAAAAATGACTTTCGTACTCCATCGGCAAGTCTATCGTGCTATCAAAAAGGAGTGCGTTATATGACAGTAAAATATTTTAATTGCCTCCCTATCGATATAAAAAATGAAACTCAAAACATAAAATTATTTAGGGCCAAATTAAAGAAGTACCTAATTTCTCACGCCTTATATTCTGTAGGTGGATTCATGATATTCAATAACACTTCATGAAATTGATACTAAACCTTTGTGTTGTACTAGTAGACTATATTGTAAATCTCGTCTATATATCGATCATCTGGTTCAAAAGTGCGACAACTCAAAAAAACAAGTTTTGAGATATCTTCAGTTGAAAGTTTCAAATAAATCACCTAGAAAGGAACAGATTTCTGGTTCATAACCACGACAATTAGAAATGAGTCAGTATTCAGGACGAGTATATCACAATCTTCCAGTTCATTATTAATACATTTTGAAATGTAGTAATAATGAATTAATAAAGTCCATAGTTATAATTACTTTTAAAGTAGTTTATTTCGCTTTTTTTCTTTTTGTTTGTAAATATGAATTATCTCAATATTGAATTGGAAAGAGCTCCGAAAGGGGCTTTAAGTAGTATAAATAACTAAAAAATGGCAATTTTTGAGTTGTCGCACTTTTGAACTGGACGATCGATATATTTCATCTAGACTGTGACTATAAATTAAGATTTTATAATAGTATTAAGTTTTTTTACTTGTTCCATATTCTAGCTGTAAGCAAGTATGAATACCGTGGAATGTTAATAAATACAATACAATACAATAAGTTTAATTTTCGTTCCACAAAATTCTTTCATTTTTTTTCCACAGGTGTGGGTCGAATATTTAGACGCCACACGCTGAAATTTTTTTCATAAAAATAAATCGTCGGAAAATACAATTACATTATAAGGTGAATTTTTTGAACTTGAGACAATTATTATTACTATTTAAATAATAATTCTGATTTGGAAATAACTCAATGAGACTTAGCTCTGAAAGAGTACAGTTTTAATACAAAAGTTTTCCATTAGGTTCAGAAACACACATCTGCTGTTCAGCTTTAAAAACAGTTAAAACTGCTTTTAAAACTTAAATTTTCATCTTAGTATTAATTTAAAGTCATTTTGAATATAGTATTAAATATTTCGATGGCCTCAAGATTGTGCAGTAAAATTATTAGCATAACTTAATAGAATTAATGGATTCTCGAATACTAGTTTTATTCTTATGTGTAAAAATAATAATAATAATAATAATAATAATAATAATAATAATAATAATAATAATAATAATAATAATAATAATAAAATAATTAATTGATTAACTAGTGGGCTTACTCGTGTTAATTATGTAAGATTTGTCCGGCTTACAGCTGTTTCAGTGCTTAATACACCATCCTCAGAGCCTACTAGATCACGGCGTCATCTCGAACTTCTCTGCCTGTTAGGAGGGTGTGTTTTATTGTTGAAAGGTGTTGAAGAGTGGAGTCGAATAGTGTGTGTGTACTGAAATTGATCTGTATGTTGAGAATTTGATCGGGGTGTGTTTTAGTGTGTTTGTATATTTCGTATTGTTCTAGTGTGTTGAGTTTTTGGTTTTTGGATTGTATGTGTAAGATTTCCATGTCCGTATTTATGTTAATGTATGTATAGTTAGTATTGGTTATGTGATCGGCGTATGTAGATGTATTGTGTCCTCTGGTTATTGTTTTAATGTGTTCTTTGTAGCGTGTTTGGAATGATCTGCCTGTCTGTCCTATGTAGAATTTATCGCAACTATTACATGTGAGTTTGTATACACCTGTGTGGTCGTACTTATTTGTTTGTGTTTTATGTGTGTTGAGATGTCTTTGTAGTGTGTTTTCTGTTCTGTATGTTATGTTGTATTTATGTTTTCTGAATGAAGATGCGATCTTATGTGTGCTTTTGTTTTCATATGTTAGTGTGATGTATTTCTTGTGTTCTTGTGTTTGTGTTGTGTTTTGCGTGTTTTTGTGTTTGTTAAGTTTTTGTTTTGTCTTCCTTATGATGTTGTCTATTATGTTAGGATTGTATCCGTTTTCTTGTGCTATGTATTTGATTGTGTTCACTTCTTCATTGTAATGTTTTTGGCTCATGGGTATGTTGAGTAATCTGTGTACCATTGTCCTGAATGCAGCATGTTTGTGTTGTATGGGGTGGTTAGATGTGTTGTGTATGTGTGTGGTGGTGGTGGTTGGTTCTCTGTATATTTTTATATTCAAGTGTTAAAAGTAGTGTACGCAAGATTCAGAATGGAATAAAATAATACCTATGTGGAGTTGTGTAAGTTTGACACTTTACAGTATTTATACTTACAACTGTAAATTTAATTTTGAAGGGTCTGGTATTTAATTTAAGGTCTCCTATTACTTGTAGACCAGCAGGTCCATCATATTGATAATGGTGATTTTTGACATCACACGCACCTGTGAAATAAAATGTTTATTGTAAAAGTTTAATGTGCAATATAAGTTGCCATATTTTACACAGGCAATAAATATCTCTCCAACCTGTAAAGTATAATATAAGAAAATAAAAGCAGCATATTCCCTTGAGTTCGGCAATATTGTTGTTACGTTATTTCATCTAGCAACTTCCCAATTATTTGCATTAAAATAACTACTGTAATAGTTTTAAAAGTCACTGGAAATGGTGTACTATATGATACCTCTCACACAAAAGGGGAGATCTATAACTGAAACTAGATTAATATATTTCAGTATTATTTGTATTTATCCTGGTAATAATGAACAGTTTGACTCGTAGACATTTTGTTTTTGCAGCATTAACTTCCCATGATTGTATGAGAAGATTCGAAGAGAACGGCAGTTACCTAGACCTTCGGCCCCCCCTACTACCAATAATGCATAGCACAATGTCAATACGGCGGTTGCTGTCGTCTGCGATACATCGAACTTTTCTGTTGACTTTCGAGTTCATTTTTTTTTCTGGTTACTATATGCTTATTTAAGTTGTGTTAACTCTCGCTAGTGGTTTTATATTTTATTTTATCCGTGTTAGTATTTATTTTATTATTGTAAATATTTTTGTATTAGTATTATTCTTATTATTATTATTAATGAATTAATTTGTATTACTATCTTTGTATCATGTCCGTGACGGATATTCTATTATTATTATTATTATTATTATTATTATTATTATTATTATTATTATTATTATTATTATTATTATTATTATTATTATTATTATTATTGTTACAATTATTTCTAACATCAACATTATTATTGATCTCTTTAAATTTATGTAGACTACTGGACTGTACCCGAGCACGAGCATATGCTCATTTCGGGTATATATTCATAAGTATCATTTCAAATGTAAATTGTGAATAAATTTGAATTTGAATTTGAATTTGAGTTTTAAAAGTCACTGGAAATGGTGTACTGTATTTTAAACTCGTGCGAGCATTTTTCTTATTGCAATAAACACAGTTAAACGAACACTAACACAAAAATTACAATTTAATTTTAATAATTCTCAGGCCCAATTGTATAAAAGTCACTAACTAAACATTAGTAAATAATTTGAGGTTAGTTTCTAAGTATGTTACATCGAATTAACTTGAGAAATTGTAAACTATTATACCAACTGTTATTTGCTGTAAAATGTGTGAATGAAATTCGTGTGTAAAACCAATTTATTTGTTTGTGGTTTGTGATTGTAACTGAGGACCTAATCTTTGTTGAAGTTATTCCACTACAAATTTTAGTAACCGAACTGTAATTTGAAATTGTTTGTCAAATAACGAATAATCCTCTGTTCCTCGTACTCATTCCATAACCATGCTTCCGGTATTGTAATTGTAGGTGGGAAACACAAATATGTATTCTAAGATGGACGGAAGGTTATCACATAAACGTTGCAGACAAAATGTGTGGATGGACGTAAATTGTGGACAAGAGAACTGGACGAAAGTGAGTGGACAAAAGTTAATGGACGAAACAAATTGTGGACAAAAGGTAATGAACGAAACAAATTGTGGACAAAAGGTAATGAACGAAACAAATTGTGGACAAAAGGTAGTGAACGAAACCAATTGTGGACAAAAGGTAATGAACGAAACAAATTGTGGACAAAAGGTAATGAACAAAACAAATTGTGGACAAAAGGTAATGAACGAAACCAATTGTGGACAAAAGGTAGTGAACGAAACAAATTGTGGACAAAAGGTAATGAACGAAACAAATTGTGGACAAAAGGTAGTGAACGAAACAAATTGTGAACAAAAGGTAGTGAACGAAACAAATTGTGGACAAAAGGTAATGAACGAAACAAATTGTGAACAAAAGGTAGTGAACGAAACAAATTGTGGACAAAAGGTAGTGAACGAAACAAATTGTGGACAAAAGGCAGTGAACGAAACAAATTGTGGACAAAAGGTAATGAACAAAACAAATTGTGGACAAAAGGTAATGAACGAAACAAATTGTGGACAAAAGGCAGTGAACGAAACAAATTGTGGACAAAAGGTAGTGAACGAAACAAATTGTGGACAAAAGGCAGTGAACGAAACAAATTGTGGACAAAAGGTAATGAACAAAACAAATTGTGGACAAAAGGTAGTGAACGAAAGGCCGGCAAACCGAATGAACATAGATTAGGACTGATTTAAAGCCCGATCAAAACGAAATGTTGTAGTTAAATATATTTAAGTCTATAAATATATTTACGTCTATTTACTTCTACACCATCGAGAAGAGTAGACACTAAATTTTAAGTATTGTACTAAGGTTGGATAAAAAGTAATGGCAACAGTTCGATATTTCTGACATGGCTATATTCACAGGTGTACAACATTTATGTACCTTCTATATAGTCGACCCCCTTATTTATTACATTTTTCCAAATGTTTGGAAGGCGTCGTACACCATCAGCGCGTCTATCTTTGTTGATGTTCCGTATTGACCGCCCTATAGCACGGATAAGTTCATCTCTGGTATTGTACCGGGTCCCTCGCAGTGGTTCTTTCATTTTGGTGAAAAGATCGTAATCGCATGGACTCATATCGGGTAAGTACGGTGGATGTTCCAGAATCTCCCTTGCCGGCGGCGCAAGAGGTCCTTGACAGCAGTAGCGGTGTGACTCCTTGCGTTATCATGAAGAATGATGGGATTCTGTACCACCGAGTGTCGTCGTTTTCTCCTGAGGGCTGGACGAAGGTGGTGCTGCAGGAACCTGCAGTAGTAGTCCGCGTTTACCGTCTGCCTTGGAGGTACAGCGTGGTGCAGTATTACCCATCAATGCCATACGCCACAATGAACATCACCTTCACAGCGCTTTGTGTAGGGCGCACTTTCTTTGCACGAGAAGAACCAGGATGCTTGCATTCTTTTGATTGGTGTTTCAAGTTTGGTTCATACGATCGAGTCCAGGTTTCGTCCATAGCGATGATTCGTCCAAGAAAGTCGTTACCTTCCCTTTGGTACCGGTCCAACAAGGCCTTCCCGGAACGCTATAACCCATCGTGCCACTGTGCGATATGGCAACGCTGCATCGGCACATGCTTCACGCAGTCCCTGAAAACATTCTTGTGCACTACGACCTCGTACCATTTCAAATTTGATCCAGGAACCTTGCAATAGTTTTGTAAACGTGGTCTTAGGGCGCTCGCACTATCCCTATGATAGTCAACGTTCTACACACTGCAGTAGATTGACAGAGTACTGTCGCCGCTGGCTGCACTAACTCATCTAACAGTCCTTGTTCATGTGCACACAGCTGGCAGCTCTCGAACACACCATCGTCACGTGACAGCAGTGTTGCCATAACTTTTTATCCAACCTATGTACAACAACGTGATCCATTTCCCGAACATTTGGCTGCATTGGCCTTCGGAAAAGAGTATGGTACTTCTTTGGCTTGTCGACACGGTTCAGAAATTAAAATTATTATTTACAGTTGAATTTAATTTGTAATTAATTTAATTTTAATTTAATTTCTTCCTGTAGCCACTACAGGTTGCCATCGACAAAGGGTACCATGATACAATAGAGTAAATGCCTTGAGGCTTGGTGATACATTGTTGTTAGAGTAAAAAATAACTATTTGAATTAAGGTAGGTGTCCCTGATATGGCCATGCTAAGGTTTGAGAATTTTTCTAGCCGCCATTTTGAAAAAAAATGTAAACCACTTTTTTCTTACTCGTTCTCAGTCTAATGGACTTTCTTAAAACAATTTCCTTTCCCCATAAAAATAGCCTTAATTGTCCAAAAAGTTCCAAATTCCAAAAGTCTACCTAGTGGCCATATCAGGAACATGTGCACATAGTATGGCCACCCTTGTTCCATGTTCTACAAATCGTGATTGTTTTCAGTTTGATAGCGCAGTTGTGTTAAAATTAAATAATTTTGGTTTAAAGTGAATAAAAATGACACTTAATAATCTTTTTTATAATTCAAAAGTGTAGTCAAAACAGGTTTTTCCATAAAAATCAAGTTGTTTTTCTTAAAATACAAAATTTTTGCGTAATCCCAGCTATAAGGCATGTAAATTTGTCAGGTGAAAAAATTAAAATGAAATTAACTTGATATGGCCATGGTGCATTTAATATGGTCATAGTGCATTTGATATGGCCATATCAGGAGCAGGTAAGCTTTCACGAAAATCGTTTGATTATGAACAACTCGTAAAAGATACGCCATCAACTACAACACCAATCAACAGAACATTAAAAACTGAATGGAATACGATGGTTTTCATGAAACAAGTCTTTGAAAAACATGCATAAAGCAAAGGAGATTTACCAGAGAAAAATAAGAAGAGGTCACATGAAAACCGCAGAACAGGCAACTGACGCCATATTGCTCAACCTGACTGGATGGAAAACGATCAAGTGACATACCAGGATGCCCTTTCATTGGATGCTGCTGCAATTTAGCGAATTTTTGGTTAACTAACTCACAATAGGGGGGTGGCCATATCAGAACATGGCCATAACAGGAGCACCCACCTTATATTGAAACACATGATATTAAACGAAGTAACGTCTAGGAGATGCGAATTAGTCATGGTCCATATGTATGATGCCTGAAAATAGCTATTGAGCCTTTGAGTGCTGCAATTGTTAGGTCTCGTAAAATATTTTTATGCATGCCAAAAGATTTACAGAAGTCGACTAGGAACCGGGGTATGGTCCCATGGGCTCCTATCATTAGTCCCGTAATGACGATGGATTCCAGATGGTATTTGTCCTTATAAAAACTGATGGCAGGTTCATATATATTCCTTTTTTCCTCGTAGACTACTATCACTACTAGGCACTACTATTATTTTTAATCATTGTTCATTGTGAATTGATTAGTAGGCCGATCTATCGAACCCTTATTTAGGGCGGCTTTTGTTACTACAAATTGGTGTTGAAAATTATTTTTGTGAAAGACTGTTTCATATTGTTAAAAATTTAACAAGGTTTTAAAATATGTGCTTCTAATTCATTGTTACCGATGTAGGTCTACCTACCAAAATTACATTGTAATAACAAATATGTAAATTCTTCGGAGAATAACAAGGCTACAAAAACCATTTTTGTATTACTTAACTTCACGATACCCTAAAACGAAGAATATTACGTCTGTATATTGTTTTAAAACAACATATTTGTGGTTAGGATGCGCCTAGAATATAGGTTAGAATTATTTTCTTAAAAAAATGATATATATTGGTATTTAAGTCGAGATTTATTTGCCTGTAATTTCCTGATACACATTATTTTTCTTCATTTTACTGTAGTATTTCACAGAGTCTACGTCGTACAGGCATGGATTTAGTTCGTACGATTGAATTTACTCACAAACAATTGAAGGGTTCAGAGCCATAGTGGGCCAAGCGCCATTCATTAAAAACGGAGAAAGTAAGGGTTAAAGTTAAGTGAATACCATAGTTTAATGAAGATTGACATATCATTTAGTTTGAATCTGTATACTTTATATTACTTGCTATATGTTTCCATTGAATTACGATAATAACTTCATTTTAACCCTTGTTTCCTACGGTATTCGTAAATGGCGCTTGGCCCACTATGGCTCTGAACCCTTCAATTTCTGTCGATTAGGACAGTTTTGTGGTTCTTATAATACAAAACCTCTAATGGCAAAATCTCATTACATTAATGTCCTCATTATATCAACATAGTTTAGATTTATATTTTGCTCTCTGTAACATAGTTCCAGTAAACTTCTATTAAATTAATTCTCATCATTTTAACCAACTCTCAACTTAATTATAATTTTTTACATATTGTATATAGACTGAATTGAATTACATTAGCTCATAAATTAAATTATTACTTTTTCTTATAGGTTTTTTCTCAATTTAAATAAACATGTACTAGTCGTTAAAACTTACCTGAAGAATATCGCTGGAGAATTTTTAAGTGTATTGTAAACATCCATAATTTAAATATGTATGTCACTATTGTATTAAGGTTGGTTGAATGGAAGAGAAGGCCTTATGGCCTTAACTCTGCCAGCGATAATAAAACATTCTATTCATAATATTTTTGAATCCCATTGATCATTTCCGTCAAAGAATTTTCAAGTTTTCGATTGATTAAAGTATATTCTTATTTGCTTTCAGGGCAATCCAAAACTATTAAAGTTTTGTAAGTGATTTGACAATAAAATTTGAAAAGAATTGTCAAGTCTTCGATTGATTAAAGCATATTCTTATTTGCATTTAAGACAATTCAAGACTTTTAAAGTATCGTAAGTGATTTGACAATAAAATCTGAAAGAATTGTCAAATCTTCGATTGATTAAAGCATATTCTTCTTTGCTTTCAAGACAATCCAAGGATTTGACAATAAAATTTGAAAAGAATTGTCAAGTCTTCGATTGATTAAAGCATATTCTTCTTTGCTTTTAAGACAATCCAAGACTTTTAAAGTGTTGTAAGTGATTTTACAATAAAATTTGAAAACAATTGTCAAGTCTTCGATTGATTAAAGCATATTCTTCTTTGCTTTTAAGACAATCCAAGGATTTGACAATAAAATTTGAAAAGAACTGTCAAGTCTTCGATTGATTAAAGCATATTCTTATTTGCTTTTAAGACAATCCAAGGATTTGACAATAAAATTGGAAAGAACTGTCAAGTCTTCGATTGATTAAAACATATTCTTCTTTGCTTTTAAGACAATCCAAGACTTTTAAAGTGTTGTAAGTGAATTGACAATAAAATTTGAAAAGAATTGTCAAGTCTTCGATTGATTAAAGCATATTCTTCTTTGCTTTTAAGACAATCCAAGGATTTGACAATAAAATTTGAAAAGAACTGTCAAGTCTTCGATTGATTAAAGCATATTCTTATTTGCTTTTAAGACAATCCAAGGATTTGACAATAAAATTTGAAAAGAACTGTCAAGTCTTCGATTGATTAAAGCATATTCTTATTTGCTTTTAAGACAATCCAAGGATTTGACAATAAAATTTGAAAAGAACTGTCAAGTCTTCGATTGATTAAAGCATATTCTTATTTGCTTTTAAGACAATCCAAGGATTTGACAATAAAATTTGAAAAGAACTGTCAAGTCTTCGATTGATTAAAGCATATTCTTCTTTGCTTTTAAGACAATCCAAGGATTTGACAATAAAATTTGAAAAGAACTGTCAAGTCTTCGATTGATTAAAGCATATTCTTATTTGCTTTTAAGACCATCCAAGACTTTTAAAGTGTTGTAAGTGATTTGACAATAAAATTTGAAAAGAATTGTCAAGTCTTCGATTGATTAAAGCATATTCTTATTTGCTTTTAAGACAATCCAAGGATTTGACAATAAAATTTGAAAAGAACTGTCAAGTCTTCGATTGATTAAAGCACATTCTTATTTGCTTTTAAGACAATCCAAGACTTTTAAAGTGTTGTAAGTGATTTGACAATAAAATTTGAAAAGAATTGTCAAGTCTTCGATTGATTAAAGCATATTCTTATTTACTTTTAAGATAATCCAAGACTTTTAAAGCATTGTAAGTAATTTCACAATAAAATTTGAAAAGTATTGGCAAGTCTTGTAAAATCTTATGAAGCGTCGAAATTTAGGAAATTTTGATCGTGTACAAGTCGCTTAATAAATTCAGTCATTCACGTACAAATTTGTCGTGTCTTCAAGGGTACTTGTTAAGCGTTAGCTATATTGTAATTGTGCGATGGTACATCTGTAAGATAACTTACCATCAATGTAGACTGCAAAATTACAAGCGAGAAAAAGAAAGAAAATTAAGTAAGTCGACATTTTGAATATGACTGCCGGTTAACGTTCACTACAAATGTGTATCCATACAATCCAATAGGCCTATCCTGTTCAAGAGTCAACTGTAACTGTGACTCGTATGTCTCTGTACAAAGCAAAATATATAAGCTAAAATAATATAATGCTGTAGTTATGTGTGCAATACTAATATTTATTACAGCGATCTTTATCACATATTTCATTTATGACAGTCGTCTTATGTTTATGATGGAGTACGCAAACAAAATAATTTCGCCCATTTCCCCAGCTATAACTGGTACAAAGAAATTTAGTCGAGGTATTTACGATGTTTTCTAAAATTTCAATTGAGCAAAATATTTCTTTAGTGATAAGATACTAGAATATTAAGTTTAACATGCTAAGAATTTCGAAACATTGCAATTCATCCCAACCATTAACACTTTACTAACCTATAAGCAAGTTATTTGCGATCAGACAAATATGAATGCCACGTGATTCATACCACGAGAGGAAGACTCTGTACGTTATTATGGTATAGAATCAGAAACGTAATATACAGGGTGATTCAGAAAAATAGTAAATACATTAGGTGTGGTAGTATGTACTATTCTGAGTAAAAAAAGAGTGTATAAACATGTGTCCAATTTTAATGGGTGTAGAGATACAGATGTTTTAATGTTACGCTCAACTGATGAATGATCGTTTGCGTTTGTAAATTTAATAATCTGATTGGCTATGTATTGTATACTTTTAGTAGAGCCATCGATGTAGTTCAGTCGTCAGACTCGCTGGGCTGCTGATCCGGAGCTGCGTTCGGGCTTGGGTTGGATCCCCCTTTGGTCTTTGGTTTCTTCCGAGGTTTTCCACAGCAGTGGGACTGAAGCCGGATGGTCTATGGCGAGCCTATGGCGAGTCCTTGGCATCAACCCCTTTGATTTGATTACTCCCCTTGATTTGATTACATGGTTGGGGTTTTCCGAAGTTTTCCCCAACCAAAAGGCAAATGCCGGGTAATATTTTGGCGAATCCTCGGACCTCACCTCATCTCACTACATCTCGCCAAAAATATTGTAAAAAATTGCACAAAATTGTAAAAATTGTAGAAAACTACTAAATTGTAAAACTATAAAAATTTGTAAAAATTGTAATCGTAATATTGTAAAATTTTGACTTGTTCCACATCTTAAAGCTTCATTGCTCATGTAAGATTTATGGAATAATGAATGAATGAATGAATGAATGAATGAATGAATGAATGAATGAATGAATGAATGAATGAATGAATGAATGAATGAATGAATGAATGAATGAACGGATAATAAGCATTACAAGCGGTGAGAAGGAAAGACAAATGTCTTAATGATCAGGCTACATTTATTACTTATTTACATATTATCGATACATTTAAGGGCAAGGAACTGTAGGAAATCTCTTTTCACATTTCACTTTAAGTACAGTAGATCCTCTATTTCCCTAACATGGTTTCATATCAATGTATGAAACCTTTTAAATGCAATATTTTCACTTCCGTCCTTTATGATACAGTGACAGACATAAAAAAATGCAAAAAAAAAAAAAGCAGTGTCATAAAGAAAGTTATATATCTGCTCTGAAGAGTATCACAGAATCACAAATCTTGTCTTAAATGAACGTTAAAAGACTGCTAATCAAATATGTTTGATGTTTTTTCATTATTTATATTACTAAAGAACGATAACGGAATAGGCTGTAAATGATAACTTGAATACTATTTATATCGCTAAAGAACGATAACAGAATATATATGAAAACTTGAATATTATTTATATCACTAAAGAACGATAACAGAATATAAATGATAACTTGAATATATATATATATATAGATTCAAGTTATCATTTATATATATATATATATATATATAATTTGAACTGGTAATGGAAATTACGGGAAAACGCCTGAACGGATTTTAATAAATGGCCCCTCATTTTGAAGCTTGGCACCCATAGTTTTTCGGAAAAGTAGTAGTTTTCAGTGAAATGTCCATTTTCCTACATAATTTTCCTATTTTCCAAAATCCATCTGTTGTCAGTTTTGAGAACTAATTTTATCGAATCACGGCCGACTTGATTGAATTTCAGAACAAGACACAAACTACAATAAACAATAGGCTATTACACGAAGGCCATGACCTGCAGGATTGCCGACATATTTAGAGCTCAATTCAATTTGTTATTAAAAACTGATTCTGCAGTGTATAACAATTTTCTGAGTACAGCTGTGTATTGGATATTCAAATCTACGAAACTTGACGTGGTTTGATGACATTATTATCATAGAAATTAAATATTATTATAGTTAATATCATGATGCATCTATTTTTCATTAATTGTACATAATATTGATGCTATATTGATGACATGAAAGTGAAACGTTTCGAGGTTATGTAAGTAAATGTAGAGGATATCTTAATTTAGATCTTCATTTCTATAATTTACTGAGTGGCTGCTATATATAACTACAAAACTTAAGTAAGATAATAATATTGTTATTAAAAATCAAATATTTTTTAGCCCAGTGGGGTTGGGTCTTTTTCATATACTACTTAATGGCGGTGTAGTGTAGATATTGATATGTGTCATTGTCTTCAATATTGGCTCGAGAGAGCGCAAAAATTACAGTTCCTAAGGAAAGATCAAAAGGTATTACTTACTGATAAAATAAGAGGCCTAGAAAATTTTGTAGTCTCCAGATAATTTCAGCAAGATCTCTTAGTAGGATAAAATTATTTTACGCTCTACATTTCAAGTTCTACATGCAGCAGCTATACGAAAATGCTATTGTTCGAAAGCTTAGCAATCCTGACATTTTTTTAAACTTTCGCCTACAATCCACAATGACCTGAAATAGCTACTGCTATCGTCCTGACATTGATACTTGCGTTTTCGCGTTGAAACTCAAAAACTGAAGTTGGATAGGATCAAGAGAAAGTATTTGGCCTAAAAAAATCCATTCAGAGGGAGTATGTTTCATTATTATGGAAGCAAATAACTATTAAAAAGACAAGTATTCTTCATTGAAAATAAATCTGAAAAATTTTTATTTGAACGTCTAACGAACTTAATTTGCAGCATTTGCTGCACAAGCCACTAGTATTATTTATATTGCTGAAGAACGATAACAGAATATAAATGAAAACTCTAACGTTTCAACTAGAGATGGAAGGAAAAACCACTAGCAGCGATTTTTCACTGGTGATTAAAACATTATTTTCACTCCAGTGAGTGAACTGTTCATTAACCAGTGAAACAGTGATCAAGAGGTGATTTACTCTGCATCACAAGCAACTGTAACGTATATCACTATTTGCTAGTGATTTAAAAATGCAGCTCAATGCCTTAATTGCAGTCTTCTGTCATCTGTAATTTTTGAACTGCTTGATATTACATGGATTTTTGTTCTTTTTAAGATTGTAAGGATTTGTGGTGAAGGAAAATATTGAAATTTCAGTGCTAAGTTGAACAACTTAGTTATGTGGCAAAACTTTGTATGGTATATTTTGTGCGAGATCGTGCGTATTTGCTTGGTTTCCGCACAAAACCAATCCGCGGAAAGTCTAAAATTCCACATTCAGTATTCCCAACCTAACACACATAACCATTTCCCTCTTCTTACCGCTTAAGTGACATATTGATTTTACTGCTTTAGGCTTTTAACAATTATTTTTAGAGACGTTCAATATAGCAATAATTATAAATTGGAAACTTACCACTGCAATTTCACCTAAATTGCACTGTTAATTATTGTTTTTAAATATTTGAAAAAATTAAGTAAAGTCTACAACTCCACTAAAGTTACTGCATTCGTGATGCAAGTAACATTAAGGAAGCCGTGAAAAAATCAACAAGATTCCAGACTCATCATAGACTGGGGGGAAAAAAAGACAGACGTATATCACGGTCTGCTAGAGTATAGTAAACACAGAAAACATTTTAAAGCAACAATGTTGAAGATAGATATTTTTGTTTTGCAAATTTGCCGTCATTGAACGGAAACTAAGATGGAGATTTCATTGCAACTAATTAGAAATTCCTCTTTCAGGTATGTAATAAACGATCTTCGCACAAAATAATGTACGATACACGAGCGGTATGTTTTCTTTCAATTCTCGGAAATTAAAAAAGCTCAACTACGTTTCGCTTTTTCAAACTTTTCCTCGAACATGAAAACTTCAACATACCGCTCTTGTAACGCATATTACTATTTAAAAACTAGGTTATTAATTTTATCGGCCCAGGAGACTTTGAAGTTTTTAAAGTTTTGATATTTCTTTTAATTTCTGTAGGGGTTATAAAAGTTGTGCAAGAGTAGCTTTTATGAAGAATTACCAATTTACGACTCCTGTGAGATGAATATATTCATTAACAGTGATTTTACTTTGCAGCCGCAAACACTTACAACATAAAAATCGTTCGATAGTTAGCTATAGTGTAGTTATATTCTAATGCACTGTTGTAGTCCTTCTAACCTTCTTGTTTCAAATATATGTAACACTCTAGAGCATACATGGGCACAATTTTCGGTTACGTGAAGCACTCTATTTGAAATAGTTTGTTTACTAGGAGAGGAGACTGCAGAGTAGGATGGGAAATATAAACTGTTGTGACCTGCGTCACCTTATCGTAATCGCTAAGGCGGTCAGTGGCGAATTATTAGGAAAGCGCTTGGTTAACGTGAGAGACTCGAAAACTTTTATTCAATTTGGCAAATTAATTCGGCAGCTTTAATCATAAACCTCTTTACTATTTCTCCACCATTGAATTGATTTAAATCACAGGCTAGAAATTGCGTAACTCGCCAATAATATTCCATCACGTTGCTTACGTTTATTTTCTTGAATATTCTGGCGTTTCTCAAGACTACTTAATATATTTGCTCGTTCTCGACCTAAAACAATTTCAGAAAATCGTATTTCGTTTTCTACGCATATTTAATATTTTTTTTATAAATTTCTTTTGGAAATAATACGTACAAACAACATTTAATTCCTCGTACCTTTTAATGCAGGTATAATGTCGTATTTAGTATACCATGCAAATGTTAAGATCATAAATTTTCTTCGGAATAGTACGAAAAAATAACATTTAATTTGTCTTACCTTCTAATTCAGCATGTTCTTTATGACATAAGGAGTAATGTCTTTGTATATTAAATTTATTAATGCCTAATAGGATTTTTTCGAGCATAACATACATCGTATGTTCTCCCCTTCTAAACAGCAAAAAAAAAACTTCCTCCCATTTCTCATGAAATAATCGTTTTCTAACGCGTACACACTGCTTTGATAATGCCATTATGCCACCGCTGATATTGCTTATGAAACCGATATAGAACCTGCCCACGCCTAGGAGCTGCGTGAGGGAGGGACGGGGACTGTGAAGGTGACGTCACTCAGAGCGATAAGCTCTGTGAAGGTCAGTGAGGCATTATTTCTCAAGCGAGGCACGATGCCCATCCATGCTCTAGAGGTCCATGAAAGCAATACTAGGGAAACCACCATTTTTCAATTAATTCATCCTGGACCTCTCGCATGTTATGTTGGTAATTAGCAGATTAACGGGGCTTTAAAAATGTTATGGTGGCTCAACTGTGAGGCAAACTTTTCACTTGTCAGCATGGTGGCATTACAAAAGCGCAATTGAACCGATTATTTTTGAAAGGCCACATGTCCACTTTCGTCAGTTTTACAGGAGAAACAAAAAACGATTTATTTTGCTAATGGTACTTTGTAGTGTAATCGGATATTTTTATTCGATGGCAAAGGTGTAAAGTTACATTTACATGCATAAACTAATGATAACATCACTGAAACTTAACTGCAAAAAAATTATATTTTTGATGGACTTGTGCCTTTTTAATAATAAACAGTAAGTAAAACATAATGAAATGAATTTTTATCTTTTTAAATGTGCTTTAACTATTATTGACTAATCAATACTTAAGAATTTAACTGTTAAGAACATTATTTGCATAGGCAATATCTCTTATTTCTGAAATAATGCAATTCAAAAGCATAAAAGTTTTTAAGTTTCTTCATTAAACACTTCCTCTGAATATATTTTATGTACCAAAGTACATATGATATTTCCATGCAGATATTCTGCGTCATCATACGATGAAAGAGAAATGGAACAGAGAAACGAGACGATTCTGTCCGATACCGGGATGGGTATCCGGTGTGGCTTAGTGGATAAAGCATCAGCACGTAGAGCTGAAAACCCGGGTTCAAATCCCGGTGCCGAGAAAATTTTTCTCTGTTCCATTACTCTTTCATCGTATGATGACGCAGAATATCTGCATGGAAATATCATATGTACTTCGGTACATAAAATATATATGATACGCGTAAATCACTTCGTGATTTAAGACGGCGCTTATTCCGTCGGATCCCGGCCAATTAGTCACTCATAACGAGTGCACCTCAGCACATGTGTGGACTTCAGTCCTACGCTCATAGACATCTATGACGTAGTGCAGATGGCGGCCACTAGAGGGAACCCAAGAGTTGGAACTTAAACTGAGACGATTCTGTCCGACACCGAGATGGGTATCCGGTGTGGCTTAGTGGATAAAGCATCAGCACGTAGAGCTGAAAACCTGGGTTCAAATCCCGGTGCCGGAGAGAATTTTTCTCTGTTCCATTACTCTTTCATCGTACTTTCTCTGAAGTTATCAGTCATAATTGCTTTTTTTCTTCTATCGGCCACTGAAGAATTTCTTCATAAAATTGAAGATATTTAGGAAGTATGTACTGCATACTTTTGCTGACATTTACAACTTTCTTCTTATTTATTGGAACTTTTCCATAATATGATTTATTTTAAAGTAGTTTCAAATCATTAGGATACATCGCATTAGTTCTATGCCGTAACTTGAATGTGTGTCATTGCTTCATCAATATATTCATATACAACCAATGTACTTAGCATCAAAAACCATCATTGAATACCATGAAATTTGAAGGTATATTTTCTGATCTTTAGGCACTCCTTTTCCTAATGATTCAACTACTCGCCATTTTGTAACTGTTGTAAATAAAGAATGGAATCATGAGATTTCATATTGTACATCATTGAAAGAATATGGGAAAAGAAAAGTGTTTGTTTATGTCCTGGACACGTGCCCTTTCAATACTAAACGGAAACTTCTTTTCACTGTAACATTCGCTAGAGCGCACATACTTGTGCCTTTTCTTCAGCAAACGGTGCGCTACAGTAGGAAGAATATGATGTTGGTCATAACTCAATTTGTCAAAAAAAAGTGGACATGTGACCTTTCAATAATAATCGATTCAATTAAGAAGTCGGAATTTTTTTCATTAAATTAAAAATTAATTATAGTGAGGATCAGGTAAGAACAGTTCCTAAACAGCAAATATTGCCGTCTTGTCAGTGTTGCCAACTGTTACCAGATATCACACGATCCTACGTATGAATGACTTATTTACGTATCGTAGTGTACTTTACCTTAATGTTGAAAGGTTATTCTAAATAATTCAATAAATAGTAACAAAGGCAAACTATACGAGAAAAGGATCAAAATGTTAGGTATTTTGTCTGGCAATATGAAATTCATTGATTTGACTAAACAATTGAATTACGAGACTTAACCTAAAAATGTATTTTGTTTGACCACATAAAATTGTTAGTACTAACTCCGAAAACTTACCTGACTACAGTCTTGAATTATAACCACAACGTAACACATAAAATAACTATTATGTATTAATATTAATTAATTAGTTTGTTCAAATTTCACCAGCTTCAAGTAACCGACTTAGAAATCTAGTACAATTTTAATTTCATGGCACTCCAGTACTGACAACATTTGTCTCATCTGCCAACATAACTGTTACAAAATCACTACCATTTGTAGTATTTATCAGTATCGAAATTGTAAACGAAGTTGATAAAAGAAAATTCAACCTGCAAACTAGAAAACCACCAAAATCCACTAGCATCTGTAGTAATGGGGGAAAAATGGTTAGGTTTCACCCTTAGGGTATGAAGTAAGCTGACCCGGACTATAGGCCTAGTAACAAGAAGGGTGCCACCGGCGTAGCTCAGGCGGTAGCATGTTTGTCTGCTGTTCCGGAGTTGTGCTCGATTCCCGTTTGAGCTGATTACCTGGTTCGGGTTTTTCCCAGGTTTTTTTAACGGTAAGGCGAATGTTAGGTAACTTATGGCGAACCCTCGACCTCATCTCGGCAAATACCAAGTCATCACAAATTCCATCGACACTAATGGCCGTGTGCACCATTCTCGATCACCTAGCCCGTTTATCAGCAATCACGGAAACATAGTTAATTCTTGACAATGATCAAGTTACAGATGCGGTGCACCGACATTTTCCCACGATCAACTCAGTACCGTCAGCTGACGGTACGCTCGCTTGAGAAGAATCATCTGAGCGCTAGGTTACCGCGTATAAAACAGCGAAAGAACGCACTCTGTCAATTATCGCTTCGTTTTTGTTTGTCGGACTGTTTCAAACATCCTCGCAGTTTTCAAATAACAAGTTTCAATAATCATGGAAGAAAAAAAGAAAAGAGCACTGAACTTCTCACAGTTCGAAGTGGGAATTCTTTTAGAACTCGTCAACAATTCTGCATTCATATTAGAGAATAGAAATACTGACGGAAGTTCTCTAAGAGAAAAGCAGGCTACCTGGTTGGATTTAACCTCACAATTCAACATTAGTTATACGTGTTTACATAATTCCACATAATTTGATAACGTAACTTATACAGTGGTTATTTCATATTATTGATAATAATTGGGAAAATTTCAGTATACGGATACCTCACTGACAATTGTCTTGAAATAGGGTACTAAAAAGAGCAGATTTGTATGTGTTTGTCAAATGCTCATCATCTTGCTTACGAAAAGACACATTTCAGTGCCAATAATTTATTTGGGAAAATTTCAGTATACGGATACCTCGCTAACAATTATTTTAAAATAATAATAATAAAAAAGCAATTCGTCTGTGTATGTCGAATACGCACCATCATGCATATGAAATGGAAGTTTTTAGTGCCAATTAATTTTGTGTGCACAAGGTTGGAATTCTGGAGTAAAAGGGAAAGGAAAGTATCCTTGTTCTGAAATGTATCCATTTATTTTGTGTTTACAAGGTTGGAATTTTGGAGAAAGAGGGAAAGGAAGGTATCCGGTGTAATTTCTCTTAATTCAAGTGTAAATAGTCTAATTGTCCAAAACGTCATGTAGGTCCTAATAGTTTCAAACGGCAAATCTATAGCTAATAAGTGATAATCTCGCATTCTACAAAATGGTCATTTAGTTTTACTATATTATTACCGGCATAGAATAACTACTTTATTATTATGTTAACAAAGTTGGACAGTTAGGCCTAAATAATATTTTGTCCTCAAGTAAAGTCCCGATCTTCCAAAGCAGAAACATATATAAAACATTAGTCTATTTTGAGAAAAAAAAATTATTATTCATCTACAAACTTACTCTTTCTACAATAACACGAATTCTGTTATTTCCGCAGCGATTTGCGTGTTCCAGATACATCATTTCATCTTCAATTCCATCAAGTACGTCAAATCGTGCCGCCATTTTGGTTTTCTCGACTTGACCATGTTCAATTCAAGATAATCGGACCCACACCCGTGATCAAATTTGATCATCATCAACTCGCTTGTTTAACTTTGATCGAGATTGATACTCCGCAAATTGGCGTTGAAGATGGTCAAGTGCCGACTTAACCATGGTCAAATTTTAATCGAGAATGGTGCACACGGGCATAAATAACCACGTAGTTGATACAACGTCGTTTAATAACCAGAAGAAAAGGGGCTACAACTGCGCACTATACTGGCAAGCATCGGAAGATTTTTATTTTGAAAAAATTTGTACCTGGAAACTAAAGCCACGCGTTTATCATTATATACAAAAGCCAGATAAGCTAAAGAAAATTTTGCCTTCTTAGATGTAGCTTTTCTGGAGAATTACCTCTAATATTTACCTATCTTATAGTCGTTTAACCGTACTAAACTGTGGAACGTGTGAATAAAATGGACGGTGAGGATAGAATTATTATGGTTAATGTAACAATGCAGGCCTACAAATACCACCTTTATTATATATGCTACCAAATGAAAATTACATAATACCGGTAATATTTAAGTAAAATATTTTTATTTTTAAATTCCGCAAATAATCTCAACTTATGTGTCTGATTTCATCATATGTCTTTTCTGAGTTCTGTTTTTTTCTCTGCTTTTCAATGGACCCATAAGATCGCATTCTCCAATATTAATTCAAAACAGTTGATTGCTTGCACTTCGTAGAGAGAAATCACTCCCAATCGCCTTCACTCATTAGATCACTGCTCTACTAGTGATCAGCTGATTCAAGGCCGCTCTATAGCTCAGGTCTCTCGTCGTCATCACTGGCAACTGGAAATCGCCTCTAATCACTGGATCACTGGTTAAAATCACCGTGATCGAAAATGAGCTGTCACTGCTTCACCGGTGACTGAAAAATCACATTTTACTTCATGTCTAGTTTCAACTCAACAGCGGGACGTTTTCTTCTGTATTAAAACGGAATATACCATCCACTAAAACACTTGATATTACTCCTGAATCACCCTGTATATTCCTTGTAATAATTTCTTATCGAAGAATTTGTTTCACAAAAATGACAAATAAACTTAAAATTTAGACTCTTATCTCATACATAAATTTGGTCATAAAGTAACCCTGTTTCATATTTTAAATTTTCTCAATGTAATTTCTATCATATTCTCTTTAGAATTTGCATAACAGTATGCTGTAAATGATATAGTAGTCTGTATAGCTCAACTGATGAATTGTTTATGATTATGTACAAATTTGTATAGCTTAATGAAAGTATGCTTGTAAATTGAATTAATCTGCTTACTTTGTATTGTATTAGTTGTTCTGTATGGTTGTGAAACTTGGACTCTCACTTTGAGAGAGGAACAGAGATTAAGGGTGTTTGAGAATAAGGTTCTTAGGAAAATATTTGGGGCTAAGAAGAATGAAGTTACAGGAGAATGGAGAAAGTTACACAACGCATAGCTGCACGCATTGTATTCTTCACCTGACATAATTAGGAACATAAAATCCAGACGTTTGAGTTGGGCAGGACATGTAGCACGTATGGGCGAATCCAGAAATGCATATAGAGTGTTAGTTGGGAGGCCGGAGGGAAAAAGACCTTTAGGGAGGCCGAGACGTAGATGGGAAGATAATATTAAAATGGATTTGAGGGAGGTAGGATATGATGGTAGAGACGATTAATCTTGCTCAGGATAGGGACCAATGGCGGGCTTATGTGAGGACGGCAATGAACCTACGGGATCCTTAAAAGCCAGTAAGTAAGTAAGTACTTTGTATTGTATATGTTACTATAGTTTTGGTTGATGAATTGTATATGCTTTAAATTGAAATGTAATCTGTATAGCTCTATTGATGAATTGTTTGTGTTTGTAATTTGAAGTAATTTGCATGATATGTATTATCAATTTCTGTATATTACAGCTCAGTGGCGGTGCGTCAATAAGAGCACAAGAACACGTGAACACCTTGTTTCCATTAATGCACGACTAGTTTTATTATTTAATACTGTATTGACGTAGTAGGGATGTATAATATCACGATTGAGTATTTTAAACTTCCCGCATCTTGCATAAACTTCTTATGTAAACTTGGCAACATCCGTTCACGTACAAGCCGTGCTCTTTTCAAGAAGGTTACAGAAATTTCACGCATGCGCGGGAGAATATTGTCTTTCGCTGGCCGCTTATGACTCGTCAAGAGCACAAAGCGTTAAGTGAACAGTGAATCTATCCTACAGATGTCAGATGCATCGATGCCTATCGTTCACGTGCTATTTCTCGAGGAGGAAATTTAATTAGTCTGTATTTTAGCCTGCAGGTGTCAGCATCTCACTGTCGGAACGTTTACTTTATGTGGATGTGTGTTCAGTGCTGCTACGAGAGAGTAGTTTGTGAATTACTATACTTCATTGTCGGCATAATAGCATAGTTTGGCTTTCATACACGTGCTGGCTGAATGTGATGGTGGTATGAATTTAAATATCTGTATGGTGGTGTATATTATTTAAGAATACTGGCATGTATTTATAGTAATCAATCTATGCGAATGGGATTACAGTACTGGTATAGGCTATAGTGTGTCAGTGTGTTGTGAATCAAAATATATTACTGAACACACGCTTTTGTAAATTGTGTTATGTATTAATTTTTAACAAACGTAAGCAATGAACTCTGTTCAAGTAATTTTGAAGAGTAAAGAACTGGGTAAACTGGCTTTCCAGGAAAAATTGGAAATAAAAAGACTAGGTTTCATTATTATTATTATTATTATTATTATTATTATTATTATTATTATTATTATTATTATTATTATTATTATTATTATTATTAGCCTATATGTTGTTTTGAATTTATATACGGTTTTTTCGACAGTGAAAAATTGGAATGATGACATTTTATATTATGCTAAAAACGTACGATTTCAAATTCTCTTCGATTTTGGAACACAAAATTGTGAACACACACAATATTTTATCACGAGCTGATTGAATTGTTTATGCCTGAAATTGAATTAACTTACTTGTTTAGTATTATATGTTATGATCAATTGATGAATGATCGTTCGCGTTTGTAAATTTAATTAATCTGACTGGCTATGTCTATATTTTTAGTAGAGCCATCGATGTAGCTCAGTCGGCAGACTCGCTGGGCTGCTGATCCGGAGCTGCGCTCGGGCTTGAGTTGGATCCCCCATTTGGTCTCATTGAATGGTTTCTTCCGAGGTCTTCCCCAGCCGTGGGACTGAAGCCGAATGGTCTATGGCGAGTCCTCAACCTCACTTCATTTCACCCCCTTTGGTCTGATTACCTGGTTGCGTTTTTACAGAGGTTTTCCCAACCATAAGGAAAATGCCGGGTAATCTTTTGGCGAATCCTCGGGCCTCACATCATCTCACTACAGCTCGCCAAAATATTGTAAAAAATTGTAGAAAATTACAAAACTGTAAAACTATAAAAATTGTAAAATATTTTTAAGGGGGCTGATACAGTAGCGGTGCTGTAGACTGTAAACCTTTCACAAAATGTTAAATATCTCAGAAATATTCAGTGGACTTTTCTCATTTTTTGTACACACATAAGTAGTATTTGGGCCTCTCATTTGGCATCAACAAATTTATAATTATCTTACTAGTTTATTGTTTTTACTAGCCGTACCCGTGCGCTCCGCTGCACCCGTTAGAAATAAATATAAAGTAATTACATAAATAAAATAGGACGTTTGATCAGGGAACATTCGTGTTTGATAGAAGGATAAATCGTTTAATATGTTACTTGATTTAAATTGCATCCAAATAATTAAAATGCGAACATTTTGGTCCAGAGACACTCATTTGGTGCAATGACAATTCCTTTAACATGTTTCTTAATTTTTATTACATGCAACCATAGTTTAATGAAGATTGACATCATTTAGATTTAATGTGTATATTTTATTTTACTTGTTATAGGTTTCCATTGAATTATGGTAATAACTTAATTTTAACCCTTGTTTTCTACGTATTCAGTAAATGGCGCTTGGCCCACTATGGTTCTGAACCCTTCAAATAACTTAAATTATATTATATAATATTACATATTATATTATATTATATTATATTATATTATATTATATTATATTATATTATATTATATTATATTATATCAGAAGTTACTGTAATAACATTGTAGCATTATGTCCATCTAGAGAAACTACACTTTCCAATGGTGAAATAAAAATTAATTATACAAATCGGTTAATTTAGCTTCCGATATTACTTCATACAAACACAGAAATATTCTCTGTAGGCTATCTTTCATAGCTTTCGATTGTTGCTGTCCAAGGCCCCTTATAGACGAAGTCATTTGTTTTTTAATTCATTACACGGCCTTTGATGGCAGTTATTTTAATTTTAAAACTCATTTATCTCATTAAATATCAGTCCTATCAAAATTTTTTAAGGAATAAAAATTATCGCAAATTATTTTTAAAGAAACTTTTGTTATGTAACATTTTTCAGAAAAATCAATAATAAGCGCGATATTTCGATTTATTTAATTCAGGCCCCCTTATAACCCCCCTTTTAAATAAGGTATTTTGAATGCCATATAGCCTGAACTCTAAGTTACAACGAACTTAATTTATGTTCCAATTTTCATCGAAATTCGTTCAGCCATTATTGCGTGAAAAGGTAACAAACTTACAGACAGACAGATATACAAACAAAAATTTCAAAAAAGCGATTTTCGGTTTCAGGGTGGTTAATTATATATGTTAGGACCAATTATTTTTGGAAAATCGAAAATTACCAGAAAAATGTCGGCTACAGATTTATTTTTAGTATAGATTTACACAATTTGAGGCAAATAATTTGCTGCTATTTTTCAAACTAAAACATGATATCTCTTGAACTAATTGTCCAAACTGTTTCAAATTTTCAGCAAATCTGTAGCCATTCAAACTGTAGAGGATGAACTACTTTCATAGAGATATAAGCACAATTTCATAAATTTTAAGTAGATAATGTAAAATAAAAATTACTTTTTCCAGTATGACAGAATAAAAAATATAATAATTCATAAACTTTATAACCTAGGATAAACACTGTGGTTCATCCTCTAACACTGCATTTCTGGAGTCTGAAATGAAAAAGAAACTTAGACTCTGAAAAGTTGTTGGGGAGATACTATGTTTTTTTTCATTTTATGTAGCAGCAAATTATTTCCTTTAAATTGTGTAAATAAAAATAATAAACTAGTAAGATAATTATAAATTTGTTGATGCCAAATGAGAGGCCCAAATACCACTTCTTTGTGTACAAAAAATGAGAAAGATCCACTGAATTATTTCTGAGATATTAAAAATTTTGTGAAAGGTTTACAGTCTACAGCACCGCTACTATATGAGGCCCCTTAAAATTGTAAAAATTTGTAAAAATTGTAATTGTAATCTTGTAAAATTTTGACTTGTTCCACATCTTAAAGCTTCATTGCTCATGTAAGATCTATGGAATATAATAAATGAAATGAAAAAAAAAATGAAACGTTTTATTAAAACAATAGACTGTTTTTAAAAATCTAAATTATTTGACTGTATTACTTACATGCACTCTAGAATTAAGTTCAAGAGAAAATAATCAGAAGTTTTATCATAAGTTGCAAATCAGATTAGTGAAAGTATTTTCGAAGGATATTTTAGCAAAATTATTGAATGGATAGGCAATAACAAAAAGAGCAGCATAATTTATTATTATTATTATTATTATTATTATTATTATTATTATTATTATTATTATTATTATTATTATAAAGCCTTACAAACCATGGTACCTCTGATTGAGTTTTTGGCTCATACGTCTAATGCCCCCAAAAAAGAATGAGACGACTCTTGGTGATGCGAAAGTTTCTAAGTTCTATAGCGCGGTTCATACGATATCGACGTAGCCATGTAAACAAACGTCTGGCCGTGCATGCGTATATTCACCCTATTCCAAAATACACACCAGTAAAATGTTATCAGTTATCTGTCCATTTCTTGTACACATCCCTGTTTAAATCAAGGGCTACCGAACATTGAAATCTTTCAAATCCAATTTAGAAAATTATCTTATGACGAGTTGCCAAACTAACTTACTATTATGATAAGTGTTGTATTGCATATTTCCACGTATTCACATTTTTTTTTATGTTCTAGTGATATTTAACTTATTTTATATTTTTGTTTTCATATTTTTCCGATAATGGTATATCTATAACGTGATAAGTTGAGCTATATATAATCATAATTTTCCTTACTGTGTGTACTTAAAAATATTGTATTCATTGTATGCTTTGTACTGCACTATTTTATTATTATTATTATTATTATTATTATTATTATTATTATTATTATTATTATCAATAATTGTCTTATTTTTTTATACTTTATACTTTGTATGTCTCATTTATTTTGAGCTGCTGTTCACATTTTATTATGCTTTTTTCTTTCTTTCTGTATGTTATATATATTATCATGTCTGATTTCTACTTACTTGTTGTTTACATTTTATTATTATTATCTTATTCAGTTTTGTGTGTAAAATTGTAGTGTACTTTGTAAATTCGTAGTGTTTTTTGTAACGCAGTTTTACTCCTGGTTGAGTGTTAGAGAAGGCCGTATGACCTTAACTCTGCCAGGTTAAATAAATCATTATTATTATTATTATTAAATCCGTGATCTTTTATCGTTTATGAAAGTATGAAAGGAATCGTGTGGCAAAAAGTCAATCCCCAAAGAGGAAAACAAGTTATTATGAAATTACAAATATAAGGCCATGAAAAAAACAACAAAGACCAGCATAAGGACCACAAGAAAATTAACAAGGTCCACGATAAGAATAACAAGAACCAGGACCACGATATGAACTATGAGGACGACAACAAGGACCACGATAAGCACCACTACAAAGGCAACGACTATTTTAAGTAGGGAGCGGCTTTTTATGTGCTAAAAAATTTAAATATATTTATTTTTATGTGCTAAAAAGTACGACAATATTTGCTAAAAATAAAAAAATATATTTTTTTAATATGACAAAAATACCTTATTTACCTTGGAAAAAAAAATGTTACTAGGTACTCACCAACCACACTTGAGTGCTAGTAGTTGGCCGAGAATTGCGGTGAACAACGAAGGTCATCTCCAAATTCTCCATCACAAATGCATGCCGATTATCTCCGAGCAACGACTTATACTGTGAAAACGATCTTTCCACATCACAGGACGTCAGACATGCATATTTAAAGAGAGGAATGTCACAAACACATACACCGTCAATTTCACCTACAGGCACACCCTCCAATACTTGAGCAACTTTACACATTTTTTTTATATCCACTGTTTTTCCCAAACACATTCTGGAATTTGTGCCTTAGTAATTGTGCTTCTGAACCTGGTAGCGAGTCTAGTTTAATTTTCACGACACGCACCTCCCTGTTTCAGACAACAGGTTTTTGGATGTTTCGATTTTTTTTATGGAGTCACACCAAAAGCTTAGATTTGCTAATAGGAAAGCCAAATCGTTTTTTAAATAACCATCTTTCAGTATATCTTGAAGGATATCGATTGGCGAAGCCCGATAACAGGGAATCACAACAAGACGTATTGCCTTACTTGATGGACATGAGCGAGAGGCGAGAGATTTGTTTAAATTAAATAATGTTCATACCCGAGTTCTTATCTGTCGTGTTTCACAAACAAAGCGTGGAATGAAATCATCTTCAGCAACAATAAACATTCCTAATTATGTGTTGCAAGATCTCTCCTTCTTGTCCATGTTAATTTATTCTGTAATAATAACACTGATATGCTGCCTAGCAGTTCTCAGAACTTGAGTGGATACTATTACAAAAATGGATCACGGATACACCACACAGCACTTAGAAACACGAAGCAACCAAGAATTCTTAAAAAGATAACGTACTTCTGATACATTATTGTTTTAGTTTTAAAATGTTTAAAAGTTCTTGTAAAAAAATTATTTAAGTAAAAAAACTCCAAGATTTATGTGTTCATAATAGATTTCCTGAAAATATGTATTCACATAATTTTTTTGTGAAAATATGTGTTTTTATGTGAAATAAAATTCGGGTTTTAAACTTGAAACTTCAAGTTCGGAATTTTTAACTTTGTTAATTATGTTTTATCACACGCAAAAATAATATTTAATTACATAGAAATCCGCTCCTTACTTACAAGCATCGCGATAGGGACAAATATAAAGACAAGGACAACGACAAGAACAATGAAAAAGATCACTATAAGAATCACGATATGGATCACGAGAATCACCACAATAAGGACCAAGTCCATCTTACAATATGTTGAGAAATCAACTCTTAAAGTTTTCAGTAGACAATTAATTTAGGTTGAGTGATAATGTAATAACTAATACTACATAATTATGGCAATAATCATTTAAAACTGTCACCATTCACATATGTTTGTAACATGAGTTATATGTATATCCAGTCCTTTCAAATTTACATGTTTGAAATCATTTTTACAAAAACTTTTTACTCATAACTACATAATATACATAAAACTCATGAAATTTACCTGTCATATATATTACAATGTACATTCGTTAATTTGTTCAAGTTCTAGATTACGTGTTTTAACATATCTGATGATGCCGAAAAGGCGAAAACGTTAATATTTTATACATATTGTAGCAAATAAACATTTGCAAATAGATAAATCTTATGATTGAACTCAAAATATTTTCACTATATTATATTAGATTTATCTGAATACAAAATGAATTGCAAAATAAGTAGTTCTTGCAGACTTTTCCATTATGCTGTACAATAAATACCCAAAGAATACAATCCCAATTATCTAACCTTTTGCTTCATTTTTTGTCTCTGTCTGGTTATATTTTAATCGGGTAGTGTAAAACACAGCGTCTCTTTTATCTTCCTGTTGGCTCCGGTAAGAATTTTCAGTAATATGCTGTTAGGAATAAAACTGTAAATGTTTTATTTTAAATTGGGTTAGTTTTGAATATCGATGAGGGTGGGAGGGAATACTTTCTGCACGGTTTAACATTTTCGTCACCAGGTGCACTGCTAAGTGCATGGAATAATTACTCTTTTCGCTACTTGGTGCGCTGCTAGATGTAATAACGCCCCTCCCACAAACAGATGGCAGCAAGATCAATTTCTACAACAGCGCCTCTAGTATGTGTTACGGGAAACTCAGTAAGTTTCGCATCCTATTATATATTTATCCATGACAGTTGTATTGTAGCGGTTACAGTTTTATCTAAGAACCTCAGGACGAAGTTCCTGCATTGGATACCAGAGTCGCATTGTATCATGGCGACAACGCTCTCTATCGTCTGATAGGACACTATGCGTCCGGGTCCGCATCCTTACCGGCAAATGAACGTTAAGCGCCTATTTGAACAGGCCCTAGTTTGAACCCAGAGAGGGCATTATTTCCCGAATTCCACTTGTAAAGTTAATAATGACCTCTACGACTAGGAAGGAATATCTTTAAAATGTCAAAATAATAAAAGGATATAGTTTGAGTCTATTTAGGGCATTATTTCCTGAGTTCGATACTAGTAAACTTATAAGTAATAACTATGAGTACCGATACGAAGGAATATACAGGATGATTCACGAGAATTTACTGTCCTTTACGGAGCTTATTTCCGAAGACATTCTGAGCAAAAAATGTCATATAAACAGGGGTCCTGTTCTCAATATTTATAGAGTTACGTTTCGTTATTGGAACGCATTGCTGTGAACGCGTGATCTTGGTCAGCGTGCAGTCAGCAGCCAGCGCGAGCGCTAAGGTAATCAAAGATAGCCGTATGCAGTTACGTAGCGCGACGAGTGCCGTTCACAAGCGTGCGGCCAAGTGTGCTCAAGCGGACGGCGACATTTTTTAAAATGTGATGTAAACTCTGCAAGATGCAAAATTGAACTGCAAATAATTAAGTCGGTGGAAGTGGTGTGATTTGTAATAATTGTTGTGATAAGTGCTTAAGAATATTGTAATTTTTTAGTTAAAATAGAAAAAGATGTCTGTACGAAGCAACTAATGAGTTCACAGCACATTCTTAACTTCATAATACTTGCCAATTAAAGAAATGATACTTGTAAATGGTTCATTCTCTATTTGTATTAGTCTTTTACCTTCAAGCTAAAGAAAAAACGTATTTTACAAACAACTTTAAATTAGTGTAACTCTGAAAATATTGAACTATGTTTATATGACATTTTTTGCTCAAAATGTGTTCAGAAATACGCTCCGTAAAGGACGGTAAATCCTCGTGAATCACCCTGTATATAAAAAATGATTGTATAAGTTACATAATGACACTTGTCCATACAGAAAGTGATACATACTAGGTTCAAAAAGTTCCCGGAATTTGCTAGCATCATAGAAACAACGTACCTTAAACACTATTCTACAGCATTTCCTTCAAAATAGTTGCCTTCCGCAACAACACACTTTTGCCAACGCGTGTAGAGTTCCTGGAAGCAGGCCTGGAAGCCATTTTGTGAAACCCGTCTTAGTGCTCTCGTCGCGTTTGCGATAACCTCTTCAGCATTGAATCTCCGTCCTTTCAGATGACTTTTCAGACGGGGAAACAGAAAGTAATCAGGTGGTGAGAGATCAGGAGAGTATGGTGGGTGATCCAAAGCAGTTATGTTGTGCCTGGCAAGAAAATTCTTTACAATAATTGCGCGATGAGCAGGTGCATTGTCATGCATAAGGAACCAGTTGTTTTCTACCCACTTTTCTGGACGTTTCCTTCTCACTGCGTCCCAGAGGCGACGGAGGGTTTCTACGTACAATTCTTTCGTTACAGTACGACCTTCTGGAATGAACTCATGGTGCATGAGACCCTGAGAGTCGAAGAAAACTTCCAACATAACTTTGCTTTAAGTGAGCTTAAATGCGACAGGCTCATGTCAGTAGATTTACTGCCATGAAAAAGAACTCCTGCGGGACAAAATTCCGGCACATCCGGCGATGCTGATATAACCTCTGCAGTTGCGAGCGTCGTTAAATAAAACATAACATTTAAAATAACTTTGCCTTTGGAAGTGTGCCTAGGAAATTTTTGCTTCCGAGGAGATGTTTTCGATTTCCACTCAGATGACTGTCGTTTAGGGACTGGGTCGTACAAGTAGCACCAGTTTCATTTTGTTTAAGAAATCACCATCTTCATCAGCCATACTGATCATGTCCCCAGCAAAACACAGAACTTGATGTTTGTACTTTGCTCTGTGGACATAATTACAAAATGCGACGAACAAACGAAACACTATGATAAACAATTGCCTACAACTCAAAACCAATAATTACCATTATCAACAAACTTTAAGGAAATGACATCATGAATGTTACCAACAAAACAAATGTATAATATCCCTTGTTATATATTAATACGAAAAATGGTAGTAAAATTCCGGGAACTTTTTGAACCTAGTAGTAGTATGAGCAATATTATGAAATATAAAATTGGGGTATTTTGATGAGTAGTCTATTTCGTGAAATATATTATTTCGATGGGTCTTTAATAAAATAAGTATCCAATTAATTGTAGCCTATTACTTATGTTATGTTTATTGTAATTTTTTTACCGGTATCTTCTTCTTTTTGCTTACACATATCCCATATTAAAATCACCAAAAATGTAAACTGTGGATAGTTTCTACGTAAGTGTAAAAAAAAAAAATAAAATAAAATAAAATAAAATAAATGTAAAAAATTGCACAAAATTGTAAAAATTGTAGAAAATTGCTAAATTGTAAAACTATAAAAATTTGTAAAAATTGTAATTGTAATATTGTAAAATGTTGACTTGTTCCACATCTTAAAGCTTCATTGCTCATATAAGATCTATGGAATAAAATAAATGAATGAATGAATGAATGAATAAATGAATGAAGTTTATTGTAAAAATACTTCACAGATATAAAATCATACAAATATTAATCAAATACCGCACCAATAAGACTAATGTACAAAGAGGCAAAACTCCCTTTTTCTTGGTCTTGGTCTAATGAAAAGCAATATTCAGGGTCTCTCATGTCAGATGATGTGCTCACTGTGTATCGATAGATGTAGATGTAGGTACTACATACAGATAGATGATAGAAAGAGGAACATAGGTTAAGGGTGTTTGAGAATAAGGTGCTTAGGAAAATATTTGGGGCTAAGCGGGATGAAGTTACAGGAGAATGGAGAAAGTTACACAACACAGAACTGCACGCATTGTATTCTTCACCAGACATAATTAGGAACGTTAAATCCAGACGTTTGAGATGGGCAGGGCATGTAGCACGTATGGGCGAATCCAGAAATGCATATAGAGTTTTAGTTGGGAGACCGGAGGGAAAAAGACCTTTAGGGAGGCCGAGACGTAGATGGGAGGATGGATTTGAGGGAGGTGGGGTATGATGATAGAGACTGGATTAATCTTGCACAGGATAGGGACCGATGGCGGGCTTATGTGAGGGCGGCAATGAACCTTCGGGTTCCTTAAAAGCCATTTGTAAGTAAGTAAGTATAATATTCTTACAGTTCCAGTTCTTATGTTTATAATATACAAATTGAAATATTAAATATATGAGCACCGTACAGAGGATTAATACATAAATATTTATGTTAACATATTATTATGCAATGCAATATGGTGGTTACCATTTCATAATGTATACAGTTTGATTACATAGCTTATACCCTAACTGCATAATAAAATAACCGGTAGAGGTTTTGTGTTTAAATTTCCTTATTGTGAAATGAAATGTTTTTACTGTTTAAATGTCTAGGCGAAGGTAAGAAAACAATACAAAAATCGACAGAGAATCAAACACGAAACGTACCAATGCTAACATTGTGTGCACAATAAATGTCCCAAGAGAGCTATTAAGCACTCGTCACGTGGGAACGGTAACTTTGGCAACTCAACCGTTGTTACCATAGCAACAGGCATACCACGCTATGTGACATTCAGTTGTTTTTCCGGTCGCAACGCTCCTGTCATGTCCCATCTTTCGAAAAAACAAGTATAGACTGCAACTCTACTTCCATCTAGTGGTCCTTACCAAGAAATATAATTTTCTAGCGTGGAGATCCTGGTGGTTGTTCTCTTTTATATGTTGCAATTTCATAACAAGTGCGGCAATAGCCAATCTAATAAATATGTGATCAGCAGTGTTGCCAATTCAGGGGTTTTTCAGTGTTAGTTTAGCTGGTAAAATTATTTTATGAAATTTGTATTGCTGATATAGGGATTTAGTGGATATTTTTAGCATTCACAGTGGCAAAGTAATCTATTTTTACATTGACAGTGTAGCAATTTAGCGGTTTCTGCACGGTTTCATAGCGGATTTTTAAGAATCGAGTTGGCGACACTGATGATCAGAGTTGTCGTCATGTTCAAATGTCGCTATGTTGAAAACATTGAAATGAATACGAATTAATATATATTAATTATAGAATTGTTATGGCCCGGATGCAATAATGACCAATCTGTAATATTATGCCTTCCACCCAGGTAACTTGATAATACTACTGACATTCGTAACGTATGGGATTATTAGACACAGCACATGTTCGCTTGATGGACTGTAAAGGCGGCTTCACAATTGCCCGGGAATGGCAACTAGAACGAGAAGGGAAAGCCGAGGAATGAGAACGGGAATACTAATATTCACAACTGAACGGAAAGCTGAAGCGTCTGCGTTATTCTAATGCTTCAAGATGGACGACGACGAGTTAGTCACATATTGTGTACTTATTTTAATGTGTGTTTTAGTCGCTCAGAGCACTAAAAGAAGGTAAATATTACTCCCTATAATAAAATAAAAAGACATTTAATGTCTTACACAAATTTAATACGTATGAAAGTGGAAAATGAGAAGTTCATTGCACTGCGTTTCTTAATAAGGTTATATGCTACTATCTAGTTGACATCATGATGTTCGTTACATTGTATTCCTTATTTTCAGATGGTGGGTTCGACCAATGAACCAACAAAGAAATGAGCGTGAAGCATTTGTGAATATATTCAAATATATAAAGGTACATGATCATGAGACGTTTTACAAATATACAAGAATGGAACCCCAGCATTTCGAAAAAATATTATCATTAGTGAAACACAAGCTACTCAAGAGGAGTAGGCGAGAATGCTTGAGCCCAGAATTTCGATTGGCGATGACTCTAAAGTATCTGGCTCATGGTGGTTCATTTTTAAATCTGAGTTGGGAATTCAGGGTTGGGCACTCTACCGTTTCGAAAGTGATCGCTGAAACCTGTGATGTGTTATGGGAAGTACTTTATCCTTTATATTTTCCGTTTCCCACCAAAGAAGAGTGGTATAATATAAGCGAACGTTTCCTAGAGAGGTGGGACTTTCCCAATACTCTAGATGCCATTGATGGAAAACATGTCCAAATCCAGTGCCCTTTAAGATCCGGTAGTATATATTACAATTATAAGCACACTTTCAGTTTAATATTAATGGCATGCTGCGATGCAGACTATAAGTTTATCTGGGCTGACATTGGAGCATATGGCGCTGAAAGCGATGGTGGTGTATTTAGAAGAAGTAAAATTGGAAAAAAATTGGAGAATGGATCTGCAGAACTACCCGAACCTCGCACTCTACCAGGCAGTAATATTTTAATGCCATATTTCTTTGTAGCAGATGAGGCTTTTCCTCTAAAGCAGTATATTATGCGACCTTATCCTGGTAAATATTTAGGAGAGAAAAAAAAATATTTTTAATTTTAGACTATCTAGGGCTAGGAAAAATATCGAAAACAGTTTCGGTATACTCGCAAGTAGATGGAGAGTTTACAGACAACCATTGCTATGTTCAGTGAAGACTGCAGAATCAATAATTAAAGCCACATTATGTTTACATAACTATTTGAGAACAGAAACTTGCAGCCAGCACCCATCTCAAAATTTCGGAGACTGGAGAGAAATCACAAGAAATGACACAAATTTCAGATCAGTTGGTCGAATGGGATCTAATATTGCTACTCAGGCAATTTATATATTACGGGATAATTTCGCGGATTATTTGGTTTCAGATGCTGGAGCAATATCCTACCAACATAGATATGTAAACAATGGGAGATAGAAGTATGTCAATGTTACTATATTTCAATTGCATTATGGAAAGTATTTATTGAACACAAAAATAGCAACACAGAGTATTTGATTATTTATAAGTATCCAATAAAACATTATAGAAAATTGTTATTTTTTTAAATTTGTGAATACTTTCATACCAACATCTAAAATAACTTATCTCAGTTTATGAAATATATTTTTGTAACAGGTCCAACACCTCCTTCTTAAATTTAAATTTATCTTTCTGTGGGATCATTTTCAAGTCTTCAAGTACAGATTTCATGAAACTGAGGTCATTTAAAGTATGTCAATGTTACTATATTTCAATTGCATTATGGAAAGTATTTATTGAACACAAAAATAGGAACACAGAGTATTTGATTATTTATAAGTATCCAATAAAATATTACAGAAAATTGTTATTTTTTTTAATTTGAGAATACTTTTATACCAACATCTAAAATAACTTGTCTCAGTTTATGGAATATATTTTTCTAACAGGTCCAACACCTCCTTCTTAAATTTAAATTTATCTTTGTGTGGGATCATTTTCATGTCTTCAAGTACAGATTTCATGAAATTGAGGTCACTTGGTCCTGAATATTCTCTCGTTGCCACAAAAGACGTAAAGGAATCAACAACTTTAGAGAGGGTATCGTGCAGGTTGGCTCTCTTAGGGCGAAATTTCTCTTGGAAACTTCCACCTAAGGAACTTTCCTGCATGGGAGCTGGTGATTCTGTACTCGTACTGGCATCATCGGAAAGGTGTATTGCTTCTGATGTAGCCTCAACACTTGTACTCGGGGTGACTTCTACTGAGCTTACAGTTGAAGTCATTCTAAGCAAACAACAACGTCATAAGTTACAGACACATTATCAGTAAAATATACACAAGATTATAAAAATTTCAGCGAATTTCTTGAGTACAATAATAATGTAATCCAACATGTGTTGGGGAAAGTTTAATAGAATTATCAGTTAACAATGAAGATTAATTAATTTTAATTTGAGTGGCATTTAATAATTTAGATTTTCAATTGTAATAAATTGTAAATTGTTTAACAGACACTTAAAACAGATTGTTAATTGCTCATTGTAATTTCTAATGAATTCAGCAATTAATAATGAATAGAAACCAGATTGTATATTAGGAAAACATTTTTAAAAGCAAAATTAGAATGAACACATGTTTAATCCAACTTATCTTTTCAGATAGTAATAAAATATTATCTGCTTCAAATTGGAATTGACCTATAGATTGTAAAGATACTGTCAATAATATTTCCAACATTGTTTAGATCATATAGGCCTAAATGCAGCTCAGAAGTCAGAACTCTAAAAATGTGGAGAAATAGCATTCTTTTTTATTTATTTTGTGCATTGAACATTTTTTCTCCTTTATTGTGATTCTCTTTTAAGTATCTTGATACTTTTAAATTACAGTCCTTCCTTGTTGTTGTTGGGCAATTGGTTACACCCTCTCTGATCTATCAAATCTATCTGGAAATGAACAAATGCCAGAATCTGAAATACCTCCCAAAGTGCAAGATGTACATTATAGATGTTACTACAGGGTATGTCTGTACCCTCAAAATCAAATCAAATCAATAACTAACACTTGAGATTACTGACGGTTCACTCTGTATGTATGAGTGTACAAACACACACAATCTATTACAAACTATAGTTATATACAGAATGAACAGTAAGTAATGTCATTACTTTCAAGGGGTTATTCTTTGAGATATTTCAAACAAAAACGTTTAATACATTTTTGCTCCTTTTCTAGCTTCCTTTTCGAGAAAAAAATTATTTTATATGAATCATTTCATAGCATATTTTGTGAAAGCTACTGAATTAATTCCCTATATGCTCAGTCAATTTAAGAGAGCAATGTATTATGGTCATAAATGACTGAAATAATTTTAGTTTGTCCTCTGAATGTGCAGAAATTTGATCCGAACAAATGTATGTTTTCGTTCTGAGAAGTAATTTTAATACGTAGTGCAGTGTGAGAACGTTGTGAAGGTTAGTACTGCCTGCAGAGAGGCAAATATATGTTGTCGTAGGCCAGGTACCTGAACAGCTGGCGTGTTCGAGACGACGGTTGAGAAGCGAAAAATATAAACATATCACATACGATTGATTTTAAAGACGTCTCGGGAAATTTGATTTGTTGTATAAGTTCACCAGTTATTACTTTAAAATGAAAGTGGGAGGGAACTATAATTTCTAATTGCTGGAAGAAAATGTTTGCGTATAACAAATTGAGTTTTTTTTTTTAATAAGTTGATTTGTGTAACTTAAAAATAAGCTTTTCGTATTGCCTGTGTTCACCGATAGTATAGTTAAAATTAAATTGAAAGAGTTTACAAATGAATATTATTTTAAATTTATTTTCGTTTAATGTAAAATAGCATAATATCGCATTTTTATCTTTGCCTGTGGAGTTTTAAATGTTTCAGAATCTTGTTTTTACAATGTGAACTAAGCATCATTATTGTTTTAGTTCTTTAGCTTATTTAATTGAAATGAGAGTGTAGAAATATTTCTTAATGTTTTAAATTTATTTTGAAATAAGCGTATCTTATTGACTATATTCTCTGAATATTTCGTTAAAATTAGGTTATAGAATTTATTTCCAATTTTTCAAGTTTTGTTTAACATGAAGTGAGCAGTGTTCATTCTCCGTTCTCTAATACAGTAGGTATAACATCAGCTGTATTTTTTATGAGTTAAAACCAAGGTACGTGACAGTGACCTTCAACTTCAGAACAAGCCAGGTGAGGGGGTTGTTCAGAACAACAGAGACTTTTGTGCACTCCCCACTGATTACACAGCGTTGCACAATCTCGTAAAATCGTAAACCATGTATTTTGAAAACTATTCACAACACAGCAAAATGGTATTTGACTTTTTTGTTGCTCTTTACTAAAGAAATCATCCACTAGAATTAATGACATTACTTACGGTTCACAAACTATACTACATAGGAAATTAACAATGCCATAAGAAATGCATGTATAAAAAATTTAAAGTGGAATTTAATGCAATGTGTAGGCCTAATAATTTAGTAGGCCATGTGGAAAAGAAGACTATTTACATGATCCTTTGATAACGTAAGTTTTAGGTTAGGTTTTATTGGTCATGGTATCAATATTAATGCCATCAAACAGAATTTTAGTTGGAACTATAGTTTGAAATACAGTACATAGGGTACTGATATATATATATATATATATATATATATATATATATATATATATATATATATATATATATATATACGAGAATCTTAAATTTGATTCGCTTTCAGCTAGAATAGTGGGTGCCAAAAATATTCATACTTACTTCCTCTTCCTAATGTAAGGTGCCAACTACAACATAGAATTATAAAGGGAGAAATTATTTTTCTTCTGTTGAGCCCCAGAACCAGAAGGGGGGATAGCTGTAGAATCCCTCAAGGCTCTCACAAATCTGTCCCTGAGGCTGTCTCACTTCTTCTTAACAGTTTCGGCTAAAAATAATGCAATATATTAATATTTTCTCGCCTTTCCGAAAGTAAAATATATAACTAGAATTAATTTATCATCAAATTAACATTAAACGTTGAGTGTATGCATTTTATATGAACATAGATAAATAATATCAACATATAAAATGAAATGAAAGGAAATGTACAGTTTCACAAAATCAGAAGAAAAATGTTGTAATATTGCCAACTTACCATCACTATTCAGGATCTCTGCGATTGTACACCAAGCATTTTCTTTTATTCTTACATTTTTTAATTGAACATTTGTCTTGTCACATAAGAATTCTTTTTCTTGCACATACAGAATTAATAGTTCTTCAAACTCCGTAGCTGCCATGATAATCTCGACGAACAATCGACAATCGGAATTGAATAAATGACTGATTTGACATGCGCAGAAGAATCCCGGGAATGGAAATGTTAAAACTTCGTGAAGTTTTGTTTCTCATTCCAGGGCCTACCGTTCCCAGAAAGCAATTGTGTATCCATACATTAAAAAATAAAGCTTCCAAGATTTTTCTCGATTCCGTTCTCGTTCTAGTTGCCATTCCCGGGCAATTGTGAAGCCGCCTTAACTGGTACAGTACCTTCGTTTTTAGGATATTTTCCCGATAAGTCATAAATTCTTTATTTTGTTTATATATTTGTTAGTCGTATAAATAAAATAAAGATTATCATTGTCTTCAGCTGCCACAATTGTGAGGACTATGATAAGGTTAGTGTGAGGTTAATAATTGTCATATTTCTGTAATATTGCGTTACCACGTTAAGGTACAAACTATGTATTTCCATCTTTGTCGTCTAGTCTAGTCATACGTATCGTAAAAAGAACAATGTCGATGCCAGTTTCGCACCGAAAATAAAGGTCGAATGTTGCTCTGAAAGTGGGGGCCGGCGGAGAGGTGCGGGAATCTTTGACAGGTTAGGTTAGTTTAGGCTTTTCGTATGCCTTGCATATACACGAATTTGTACAGGTTAGGCTTTTGGTTGGTGTGTCTTGCATATAAGTTACGAATGAATGATGCGTTAGGTTAGGGTTTTGGTATACTTGATGTATAAGTGCTCATAATTGTCTAAGAATGTGCTGTTTCTTGTAACCTAACACAGATTCCCTCACAGTAGAACTTCGAAAAATTGAACTTACAAGTTTTAGTGTCTCGTGGTATAGAAAAACACACCCTAGTTTATGTACAAAAAATTCTGAACATCTACGGGTTTGTGCTGATTTGAAAGTTTCATTAAACAGAGTATAGAAGGACCCACTATTCTCTGATTGAGGTTCTGGCTGATATGTACATCTTTTATCAGGCAGTACATCTCACTTGACGATAGTATGTGTCACATCTGAAGTCTGACTGGTGTAATATGTAGCTAGTCGGCAATGTATGCAGTGGAGGGGGAAATGAACTGGTCACCGTACCCCATTATCTCCTGGCTTAGTTGCCTTATAAGTGGTGCCTTTTTCGTATCACTTGGTAGGTACAGACCTGTCTTCGGACTTAAGGTATATGTACACCTTTACATACAAAAAATTTGTTTTGCATAATTTTGCTCTGTAAAATTTTTATACAATTGAGAATGGTACCAGAAAGAGGATGAGGTGAACAGATCCCTTGAAATTATGTCTAAATTGTTTATAAAAATTATTTTGTTCATAATTTTGACATACAATTTGAAACATGATAGCTCATGTAGTTTTTAAGATAGAGCCACAGTTTCTTCACTGTTTTACAGCTAAAACTATTCTTTAGTGCCTGATATATAGCTATTTTTATTTTCATTTACATCAATTAAATATTACCATAATACTTATACTAATATTTTATGTTGCATAAATCATGTAAAAAATCCATAGATAATTATTAACTATATTAATGTTATTTTACTCGTCAGGCACTAGGGGACATTTCAAGCTTCAAAATGACACCAATATCTTCTTGGTATCACCATATTTGGCTGAGATATCATGTTTAAAAGAATTAAATATTCTAAAATTACTATTTACAGGAAATGAGCCACAAACTTTCAGAGCCTAGAAGACTGCATCATCATATGTCACCCCTTAAGCAGCTTCATGTCGGTCCAGTTTCAGCTTCTTTCTGCCTCTCAAATACCTCCTCTTTGTTTTAACTTCAAGTGTTGAATGTTTTTTTTGGCATTATTGTCCTTATTTTCCATTGATGCAACAAATCCTGCAATGGTGTTTGTCCCAGAGTTTATGCCCATCGTCCTCAGAATTTTAATTTCTACTTTTGGACTCTTATTAAAATGACGTACAACATCACTGACACACAAATTTACAGTTTTATGACTAACAGTAAAAGATTATAAATAACTTCATTATGTAAAAATGTGCTTTCAATCTAATGATCATGCCCTGATATCTGTGCATCTATTTTGGGACTAGAAAGAAGTTTATTTTACAAGCAATGCTGGACGAGAGGATTGACTGCTACGAGGATCACTCCAAAAGTAATCCACAATATTTATTTAAAAATTACATTTTTAGCCTACAGCTTTGCTATTTTCATAGAATGTAGATACATCCTTCAGGAACAATACGTCACTTTTCCACATAATCCCCGCACCTTTCAAATTACCTCCATAAATTGTAAAAGTTTAGAATAAAAAAATTAATTAAAAAAAATGCTGTGCATTACTTTTGGAGTGATCTTCGTAGAAGTGACCGTGTCTGATGACGCAGAATTTTGGAAAATGGGACTTATCTGGAAAACCATAAGGCATAAATCGAAAATTATTATATCAAATTAAAGGGGAGAAAATTCTCTATTAAAATAGTTATATTTTGAAAATTCGAATTTTTCATCATTTTTTGCGTTTTGTGGGTGTACATGTACTTTAACAACATTACTCACTACGAATTATAGAAGATTTATTGCATCATTTGTAGACAGTAAAATGTTCTGTGAACTTCATTTAACTATGCTTATTTGCAATTAAGTGTGGATAATTTAGTAGTAGTAGCTTTATTATGACTGGCAGAGTTAAGACCTTCTTTTTCATTGAACCAGGTTTGAAACATATACAGTTACATGAATTAGGCTACATAAAAATAGAATACAATACAGCAACAGAAGTAAATACCTACGAGAATGCATGAAATAAATTAAAATTAATGAAGCTGGAACATTGGATGTACTATATAACCTATATGCAGGACACGGTGCAGATACCCTAAAACCTCCCACTTTGATCAAATCATTCAGCTTTATTATATAGTCAGAAAAAGCAGTTTGTGAAGCTGTTATTATTATCAGTATTGATTCACTTGAGAGAACAAATCAAGATGAACAGCCCATGAGAATAAGGGGAAAATGTAATTTATTTGAATGTAAGAGAAACATTAGTAAAGGACAAGAATGGACCGATTATGCTGTCCTGCGAAATAACTGGATCTTTTTCAGATAAATTAATATTAAATATTATCACCATAATTCCAAGACTGCTCCATTGTTCATTCCAATAAAAAGAAATGTTTTTTATTTATGATTTATGTTTTTTTCCAGCTGTCAGAGTCGTGAGTTATCCGAGAGCATCACTGGTGATGACCAGATGGATATTTTTATTGTCTGCATGATCTCTCCTAAAAGAATAAGCAAGATTTGTCTGTTCAGCGATCATCAGGCGTCCAGCGACATGGGTGATGATCCAAGAAGGTTAGAAGAAGTCTTCTTATTTATGTATTTATTTATTTAATCTGACAGGATTAAGGCCATAAGGCCTTCTCTTCCATCCTACCAGATAGCATATATAAAAAAAAAAGAAATACAAACACTGATGAAAATAATACAAATTAAATTAAAGCCCTATAGAGGGTCAACAGGGTCAAAAGAACACTATAGAGCTCTCTTCGAGGTAATACAAGAAAAAAGAAAGAAAACAGAGATAGCAATGATGATAATAATAATAATAATAATAATAATAATAATAATAATAATAATAATAATAAATACATACATATTGTCAATTTTACAACAGCATAGTTACAATATTTACTATACGTCATGGGTTAAGGCGAAGTTGCGCAACCTGACAGGTGTTCAACAAGCAATTCCACGAACTAGATTGTGATTTTTTAATTTAAATTTGAATTTTGATATTGTCCGACAGTCTCTGACGTGGTCAGGGAGAGAGTTTCAGAAGCGTGGAATAGATATGCTGAAAGATGATGGGTAGAAGGATGTTCTGTGCAGAGGAATAGAGAGAAGGTACATGTTCCGGGTTCGAGGTAGTGAAAGGTAAACAAAACGAGATGCTAGGTAAGAGGGTGTGGAGGTGTGGATGATTTTAAATAGTAGTAAGAGAGAGTTGAAGAATCTTCCTTTTTTTAAGTGGACTCCAAGACAACAATTCTAGTGACGGTGTTACATGATCGAATTTTCTAATGTTACAAACGAAACGAACGCAGATATTGTGAACACGCTGCAGTCTATGGGCAAGATCAGTATTTAGATTCGTGAATAGAGAAACACAATAATCGAAGTGGGGCATCACTAAAGTTTGAATCAGGTTCTTTTTAAGGCTGAGAGGTAAAACGTTGGTTAAGTGTCTGAGGGAATGAATTATGGAAAAAGTTTTCTTACATATGTAGGTCACTTGACTTTGAAAATTTAAATTTGAATCTAAATATACCCCTAAATTTTTTACTGTCTTACTATATGTAATTGTATTATTTATTTTTCTATTTGATACAGTGGCTAGATCTATTTTGTTTAATCCTCTTTGGTGGCCCATTATTATAGCTTGTGATTTGTCTGGATTTAGTCTGAGTCCAAATTTTTGCGCCCATTGAGCTACAGATGCTAGATATTCATTAATTCTGGTCACAGAGTCATTGATTGTACAAGTTCGGGAATGAATGTAAAGTTGTAAGTCGTCAGCGTAAAGGTGGTGTTTAGAATATTTTAAGATCTTTGTTATGTCGTTTATATAAAGCGTGTTGCATGCTGGATAACAACACAGCTCAGGTAGCAAGGCATTTTTTTATCACTACTTGAAATTACTGATGTGAGGGGATAAATTAATATTAAATATTATCACCATGATTCCAAGATTGCTCTGTTGCTCATTCCAATAAAAAGAAATGTTTTTTATGTATGATTTATGCTTTTTTCCAGCTGTCAGAGTCGTGAATTATCTGAAAGCATCACTGATGATGACCAGCTGGATATTCTTAATTGTCTGCATGATCTCACATAAAAGAATAAGCAGGATTTGTTTGTTCAGCGTTCATCAGGCATCCAGAGACATGGGTGATGATCCAAGAGGGTTAGAAGAAGTCTTCTTGTATGCTGGATAACAACACAGTTCAGGTAGGAAGGCATTTTTTTATCATTACTTGAAATTAATGATATTTATACAGATGGATTTCTAAATCCTAATAATGGGACATCAGGAGCAGGGTATTACATTCCAAAATATCAAGAAAGTTACTTCATACCATGTTCATCCTTCTCCAGTCTTGACACTGAATTGCTGGCTATTGATGCTGCTCTTCAGTGTGCTACTCAAATTTCTGAAAAATCTATTTGCATACTTACCGACTCCAAGGGGGCTATATTTAATACAATCAAATATGTACCAAATCTATATGCACATAGAATTATTCCAATTCAGAAACAACTGAGTAAACTAAAAGAACTCCAAAAGGAAATAACATTTCAATGGATACCTAGTTATTGTGGCATACCTGGAAACGAGAAAGTCGATAATATTGCAAAACAGGCAACATATTTGCAACCAAGACCTCTTCAAGTGATATCTCTATCCAATGCTTTTGTTTCAATAAAGTCTCATTTTACAAACCTATGGATCAACAATTGGCTCTCTTCTAACAAAGGAAAAATTTTAGTCGATACAAAAGAACCCAAATGACCTGGAAATGTACAAAAACTTGCCCAGACATGTTCAGACATTTTTATCAAGAGCCAGAACAGGTCACATTGTCACTCAATTGTACCTACACCGATTTCACATTTCTGATAATCCTACTTGTCTGTGGTGTAATAATCATGATGAAGATCTGGAACACATTCTTCTATACTGTCCATCCATAAACCACAAAAGAAGTAAATTAAAATCATCAGTACCAGTTGCAGAAGACACAGCCCTGCAGTATATATTGACTACACCCCAACTCTGGCTACTAGCAACAGGCATCTATAATGAACACCGATCAAAATACCCCTCATTTCTCGTGAAAAACAACAACTGAATAGACTACAGTGGACTATAGTGGACTTTATGTTGTCAGCAAACAGCTGGATATATTAAGAAGACTGATTGAAATTACTAATGTGAGGGGATAAATTGATATTAAATATTATCATCATGATTCCAAGATTGCTCTGTTGCTTTTTTCCAGCTGTCAGAGTCGTGAGTTATCTGAAAGCATCACTGATGATGACCAGCTGGATATTCTTAATTGTCTGCACGATCTCTCATAAAAGAATAAGCAAGATTTGTTTGTTCAGCGTTCATCAGGCGTCCAGCGACATGGGTGATGATCAAAGAGGGTTAGAAGAAGTCTTTTTGTAAGCTGGATAACAACACAGCTCAGGTAGGAAGGCATTTTTAATCACTACTTGAAATTACTGATGTGAGGGGATAAATTAATATTAAATATCACCATGATTCCATGATTGCTCTGTTGCTCCAATAAAGAGGAAAGGTTTTTAATTTATGATTTATGCTTTTTTCCAGCTGTCAGAGTCGTGAGTTATCTGAAAGCATCACTGATGATGACCAGCTGGATATTCTTAATTGACTGCATGATCTCTCATAAAAGAATAAGCAAGATTGTTTATTCAGCGTTCATCGGGCGTGCAGCATCGTGCAAGGGTGATTATGAAAGAGGATTAGAAGAACTCTTCTTCTTGTATGCTGGATAACAACAGACCTCAGGTAGGAAGGCATTTTTATCACTACTTGAAATTACTGATGTGAGGGGATTAAGAAAGATGGCTGTGCTACGTCCAAGTACCCGGTGAAATAGGGGAAATTACCAGGGGCGTATATTGCGGGTGTTCAAAGTATGCACTGGACACCCTGTAAATTCGGTAATCTCATTTTTTTATTTTAAGTTGTTTTGTATAATGCAACAATAATTTTAATTTATCACAATTTAAATGCGTGTTAATCTCATTGGCAGTTGACGTATATAGTTCAAGACTAATTTTAATTTATTACCATTTAAATATTTTAAATGCCTGCTGGTTGAATGTGCACTCCATCCCCAGAACGGCTTTCGTTTTATAACGTACGCTCTGCCTGACAAAGTGGGATGAGTTCTGGTCTGGTTGTCCTGTCCGTACAAAAGAACATCCCCTGCTGAGAGTTACTGCTATAATTCTCTGCGCGCGCAAGGTGGCATGGTGGGGATACTCGCTTCTCTCAAGCTCGCAGGTCGTCCTGTATACAGGCAGCTCAACTTGTCAATAGCGATACAAAGTATTGTGTTTGACGTGTGTGTTTACGTGAATTTACTGTGTTTAGGTTTTACTAGGGTTCATAGTTGTGTGCCAGCGCAGGTGAACAATTTAAATTACTTATTTAATGATAATAGCACTTGGAAATGTACACTGTAAAAGATCTTTTGCAAAAGCCATTCTCTTCTCGCCCACTAGGAGAGAAATTACATATAGTGAATAAGGGTAGACCTACCCCGCCACTTCCGAATTTAGTGTAACAATATAAAACAAAAAGCGAACAATACACTAGACATTTTTCTATTTCACAATATGAAATTGTAGAATAGTTAGCGGGTTGTGGAACTTCAAACAGGTTATTTTGCTGGCCATGGTTATTGTTTGATCATAAATAATGCAATTTTGAATAACGTTATTTGTAGTTGCCTCCTTTCTCCGGCATTTGCAGGGCAGCCATTGAAACAAGGTGATTAATTTTTAAGAAGTTGTGGTGCGAGTACTTTGAATAATATTTAAATGTCACTTTCTTTTAATTTAATTCCATTTTTCCATTAGTTTAAGGGCATTTTAATGATCATTTTAAGTAGATTTTTAGGTCATCAACATCCGCTCCATAGTTATTATTTATAAATAATACTAAATTATATCAGCTGGCTACGGACTGGAAGGTCCGGGGTTCGATCCCAGGTGGTGACAGGATTTTTTCTCGTTGCCAAACTTTCAGAATGGCCCCGAGGTTCACTCAGCCTCCTATAAAATTGAGTACCGGGTCTTCCCCGGGGGTAAAAGGCGGTCAGAGCGTGGTGCCGACCACACCACCTCATTCTAGTGCTGAGGTCATGGAAAGCATGGGGCTCTACCTCCATGCCCCCCAAGAGCCTTCATGGCATGTTACAGGGATACCTTTACCTTTTTTTTTTACTAAATTATATATTAAAAATGGAAGTTAATGTTGACCCGATATTTCACTTAGGCCTATAATAATTGTGCGAGATAGATCAATTATATATTTTTAACAGAACACCCAAACTCCAGGTTCAGCATATGCCACTGGAAATTACTCTACTGCAAGTACCATACCACGAGAAAGTCAGGAACTAATAAATAAAGCCCAGTGTTTGATCACATTTCACACAAGTTAGGTAACCAGTGTCTATATGCACAAGGCTCAGATGCTGCATGGGTATTGTTGTATTGTATTGTATTGTATTGTATTGTATTTATTAACATTCCATGGTATTCATACATTGCTTACAGATAGAATATGGAACAAGTCAAAAAACTTAATACTATTATAAAGTCTTAATTTATAGTCACAGTCTAGTTGAAATACATACAGAAGAGATTTACAATATAGTCTACTAGTACAACACATAGTTTTAGTATCAATTTCATGAAGCGTTATTGAATGTCATGAATTCACCTACAGAATAGAAGGCGTGAGAAATTAGGTACTTCTTTAATTTGGCCCTAAATAATTTTATGTTTTGAGTTTCACTTTTTATATCGACAGGGAGGCTATTAAAAATTTTTACTGCCATATAACGCACTCCTTTTTGATAGCACGATAGACTTGCCGATGGAGTATGAAAGTTATTTTTTTGACGTGTACTTATGCTATGAACTGTTGAATTAGTTACAAAGTTTTCACGATTACATACGAGGAAGATTATTAATGAGAAGATATACTGAGAAGCCATGGGCATTATTTGTAGTTTTTTTTAATAGTCCGTAGATTTGGCATCTACTGTTATTCTAATTACTCTTTTTTGTAATAGAAATATACTGTTACTATCTGTGGAATTTCCCCAGAATATTATTCCAAAACTCATTATCGAGTGGAAGTATGCAAAGTAGCCTATGTTGTTTTTAAGGTATTGATATTTATTATCTTTTGCATAGATCTAATAGCAAAACAAGCTGAATTTAGTTTGGGGGTAATTTCTTTAATATGATTTTTCCAGTTTAACACATTATCGATTTTAAGCCAAGAAATTTGGTTGTTGTTGTTGTTGTTTCTAATAGGGATCTATTGTTAATTACTGCGCAAGAAATTTGCGAGGTTGAATTTGGACAGTGAGAAGAGACAGCACGTAACACCTGCACCGGCACCTTGTTCTCTGGAGATCAAGGATCCGTCGGTGTATAAATGAAGCCAGTTTTGTGGAGGGTACCTAATATTAATTGTCTCTAAAGACAATTGTTTCATTATTTCAGTGTTTACTACTGATTTCAGTATTTCTTCTGTTAAATTTAGATTATATTCTATATTTAATAGAGTTAAAGGGTTTGGTTTAATTTGTAAGTTTTCTTTTAAATTCGGGATATTGATTTTCTGTTTTAATTCTTGAACAATGGATATTAAACTTTTTTGAGTTTTCAATCTACAGAGAGGACTGTATGAATGCCAATTATTTCCTGGTAATCTGATAAGTTTTTCATATTGAATCAGTGCTTTTTCTTCTATTATCATTTTGATGCTGTTAATATTAGTGAGGAACCTCATAGAATCTATTGAAGTTGTTTTGATTCCACCAGTAATGAGTCTGAGAGCTTGGTTTTGAACATATTCTATGTCGTTTATGAAAGGTGAAGTAATTAAAATTTCTCCGCAGTATGTCAGCACTGGCTGTATAAACATTTTGTATGTAGTGTTCAAAGTATTCCTAGAGCATCCCCATTTCTTTCCTGCTAGTTTTTTCAGAAGAGAGAATCTTTTACGAGCTTTTTCAGAAATATATTTCAAATAGTTGTTCCATGTTAACTTACTGCCGAAAATAACTCCAAGATATTTGGATTCATAAGTCCTAGGAAGGTGTTGGCCATTGTATTGGATATTGAATTCTCTTTCTTTTTTACCAAGTGAAAATATTTGGTAGTTACTTTTGCCTAAATTGAATGTCATCAAATTTGATGTATTCTATTCAGGTAGTTGATTTAGAGCTTTAAGAGCAGAATTTTGAATTTTGTCTCTATGTCTGTGAGATCAGGAAGTCCACAAAACTATATCATCTGCAAATAGTGCTGTTTTCATGTTTGATTCCTCTAATAGGGAGGGTAAGTCATTTATATAAATATTGAATAGAGTTGTGCTGAGGACAGCACCCTGAGGTAGACCTCGATATGTTTGTTTGTAACTAGAAAGTGAGTTATTGAATTTTGTAGCAATGAATCTTTGACTAAGGGATTCTGATATCCATCTGAACATATTGCTGGAGATACCTAATTTCTGGAGTTTTAGTAATAATTTATTTCTCCAAACAGAGTCATATGCTAACTGAAAGTCAATAAATATTGCCAAGGTGTCTTCTTTTTTTTAAAACTGTCTTTTATTTCTTGGCCGAGGCGTATGACTTGTTCATTAGTAGAGTGTAGTTGTCGAAAGCCGGCTTGTCTTGGTGATAAAAGATTTTGAGATTCTAAATACCAAGTTAATCTGTTGGAGATCATGGAGTCCATGGTTTTTGCTATCATGCTTAATAGTGCTATTGGTCGATAACTATTAACATCATGAGCAGGTTTCTCTTTTTTTGTGATTTGGTACAATGATTGCTTTTTTCCAAGCTGCAGGAATTGAAGTGTTCCATGATAAATTGAAAATGGATAAAAGCACAGACTTGGCTTTTTCCCCCAGATGTTTCAAAAATTCTGAATGAATGTTGTGGGGGCCAGGAGATTTCCTGGTTTTTAAATTTTGTATAGCTTTCCTTAATTCTTTGGAAGTAAAATTTTGATGGAATATTTCAGGTTTTGTGATATTGTTGTTATTATATTTACGTAATTCTCTTTGGATAAATTTGACAGTTTTTTTGATATTGGGATGTAATCTGTGAGAGTTTGAGTAGTGTTTATTAAATGCGTTTGCTATAACTCTACTATCTGTTAGTGTTTTGTTATTCTGAATAATAGGTTGGCAAATATTTTCCCGTGTATTGGAAATATTCTTCAGAAATGTATATGTTTTAGCGCTATCGGTTCTGTAATTAATATTTTCAATGTAGCACCAATGTAGCAAGTTCTGTAGGCCCTGTTCTGTTTTTGGAGGTTGTCGCAACCACGTCAGGACAGCTGCATTCAGTTCCTGGAAGTCGGCGAAATGAAGTCTATGCAGAGATTTCTTCAAAGCTCCGAATAGATGGTAATCAGAAGGGGCCAAGTCAGGAGAACACCTGTTTCGGGAAGTCAAATTTACGTTACTTTCTACATTAGGCAGCCTCTACCGTCGATATGCACGGGGGCAGATGGTTGTCGTTTACAGAGTTCGAGGACCTCTATTTGCAGCACTAATACACTTTGTTCTCACTACACATATGGGGGAGTTATGGCGGCAAGAATGTTAGCAGAATAGAGATTGTGTTCGGGCTAGCCATTTTGATGCTATTGTATCCAAAGTAAGTCATGGGGGAATACAGCATCCCGTTCCTAGGTTAGGTCATTATTTCCGGAATTAGAGACTCAAATATTTTAGATATCATAAAATTAATGCTAGAAAAAAGTGCGACGGATTTGCTGGAATTAAGCGGTGATTACTACGGAACATACGGGGATGCTACAGTTAAAAGAGCGGGCCTCTGAGCCGCTTCGTTACCCTTCTGTAGAAAAAGGTCTGTTTTGGAAGGTCAAAATGACCGTTTTTTGAAATATTGCAGGCCTCTCCCATCCTAACATGCGGGGATAGAGAGTTGTCCTTTATACTGAAGATAGAGTTCGACGAGCTGTATTAAACGCACTCATCGGCTTTCTTCTAACTACACGTACTGCAGAGTTATGGCAGCTAGAATGTCGAAAATCAGAAAGTGTTCGCGATTGCCATTTTGATGCTATCGTGTAAGAAGTAAGTCAAGGGGGAAGACAGGGCCGCACCCCGTTCCTCGGTATGACCATTATTTCCGGCATTAGAGACTCAAATATTTTAGGTACCCAAAAATTAAGGCGAGAAAAAAGTGTGACAGATTTGCTGGATTTTAGCGGTGATTGCTAGGGAACATGCGGGGATGCTGCAGTTAAAAGGGCGGGCCTCTCAGCCGCTTCGTTCTCCTTGTGTGGAAAAAAGTCTATTTTGGAATGTCAAAATGACCATTTTTTTAAATATTGCCGGCCTCTGCCGTCCAAACGCGCGGGGATAGAGATTTGTCCTTTGTACTGAAGATAGAGTTCGACGAGCTGTAATAAACGCACTCATCGGCTTTCTTCTATCTACACGTACTGCAGAGTTATGGCGGCTAGAATGTCGGCGGAATGGGGGTTTGAACCCTTCCCCTTTTTTGCTCGAAAATCAAAAAGTGTTCGCGATTGCCATTTTGATGCTATCGTGTAAGAAGTAAGTCAAGGGGGAAGACATGGCCGCACCCCGTTCCTCGATATGACCATTATTTCCGGAATTAGAGACCCAAATATTTTAGGTATCCAAAAATTAAGGCTAGAAGAAAGTGTGACGGATATCCTGGATTTTAGCGGTGATTAGTAGGGAACATGCGGGGATGCTATAGTTAAACGGGCGGGCCTTTGAGCCGCTTCGTTCTCCTTGGGTGGAAAAAAGTCTGTTTTGGAAGGTCAAAATGACCAATATTTGAAAATTTGCCGGCCTATCCCGTCCAAACGCTCGGGGATAGAGAGTTGTCCTTTATACTGAAGATAGAGTTCGACGAGCTGTATTAAACGCACTCATCCGTTTTCTTCTAACTACACGTACTGCAGAGTCATGGCGGCTAGAATGTCGGCAGAATGGGGGTTCGAACTCTTTCGCTTTTTTTCTCGAAAATCAGAAAGTGTTCGCGATTGCCATTTTGATGGTATCGTGTAAGAAGTAAGTCAAGGGGGAAGACAGGGCCGCACCCCGTTCCTCGGTATGACCATTATTTCCGGAATTAGAGACTCAAATCTTTAAGTAGCCCTACCCCAAATTAAGGCTAAAAAAAAAGTGTGACGGATTTGGTGGATTTTAGCGGTGATTACTAGGGAAAATCCGGGGATGCTACAGTTAAAAGGGCAGGCCTCTGAGCCGCTTCGTTCTCCTTGTGTGGAAAAAAGTGTTATGGAAGGTCAATATGACCATTTTGTGATATTTTGCCGGCCTCTCCCGTCCAAACGCGCAGGGATAGAGAGTTGTCCTTTATACTGAAGATGGAATTCGACGAGCTGTATTAAACGCACTCATCGGCTTTCTTCTAACGACACGTACTGCAGAGTTATGGCGGCTAGAATGTCGGCGGAATGGGGGTTTGATCTCTTCCCCTTTTTTTCTCGAAAACCAGAAAGTGTTCGCGATTGCCATTTTCAAGCTATCGTGTAAGAAGTAAGTCAAGGGGGAAGACAGGGCCGCACCCCGTTCCTCGATATGACCATTATTTCCGGAATTACTTACTTACTTACAAGTGGCTTTTAAGGAACCCGAAGGTTCATTGCCGCCCTCACATAAGCCCGCCAGCGGTCCCTATCCTGTGCAAGATTAATCCAGTCTCTATCATCATACCCCACCTCCCTCAAATCCATTTTAATATTATCCTCCCATCTACGTCTCGGCCTCCCTAAATGTCTTTTTCCCTCCGGTCTCCTAACTAACACTCTATATGCATTTCTGGATTCGCCCATACGTGCCACATGCCCTGCCCATCTCAAACGTCTCGATTTTATGTTCCTAATTATGTCAGGTGAAGAATACAATGCGTGCAGTTCTGTGTTGTGTAACTTTCTCCATTCTCCTGTAACTTCATCCCGCTTAGCCCCAAATATTTTCCTTAGCACCTTATTCTCAAACACCCTGAACCTATGTTCCTCTCTCAGAGTGAGAGTCCAAGTTTCACAACCATACAGAAGAACCGGTAATATAACTGTTTTATAAATTCTAACTTTAAGATTTTTCGACAGCAGACTGGATGATAAGAGCTTCTCAACCGAATTATAACACGCATTTCCCATATTTATTCTGCGTTTAATTTCCTCCCGAGTGTCATTTATATTTGTTACTGTTGCTCCAAGATATTTGAATTTTTCCACCTCTTCGAAGGATAAATCTCCAATTTTTATATTTCCATTTCGTACAATATTCTGGTCACGAGACATAATCATATACTTTGTCTTTTCGGGATTTACTTCCAAACCGATCGCTCTACTTGCTTCAAGTAAAATTTCCGTGTTTTCCCTAATCGTTTGTGTATTTTCTCCTAACATATTCACGTCATCCGCATAGACAAGAAGCTGATGTAACCCGTTCAATTCCAAACCCTGCCTGTTATCCTGAACTTTCCTAATGGCATATTCTAGAGCGAAGTTAAAAAGTAAAGGTGATAGTGCATCTCCCTGCTTTAGCCCGCAGTGAATTGGAAAAGCATCAGATAGAAACTGACCTATACGGACTCTGCTGTATGTTTCACTGAGACACATTTTAATTAATCGAACTAGTTTCTTGGGAATACCAAATTCAATAAGAATATCATATAATACTTCCCTCTTAACCGAGTCATAATCCTTTTTGAAATCTATGAATAACTGATGTACTGTACCCTTATACTCCCATTTTTTCTCCATTATCTGTCGAATACAAAAAATCTGATCAATAGTCGATCTATTACACCGAAAACCGCACTGATGATCCCCAATAATTTCATCTACGTACGGAGTTAATCTTCTCAAAAGAATATTGGACAAAACTTTGTACGACGTCAACAAAAGTGATATTCCTCGAAAGTTACCACAGTTGGTTTTGTCCCCCTTTTTAAAAATAGGTACAATTATGGACTCCTTCCATTGTTCTGGTACAATTTCCTTTTCCCAAATAGCAAGTAGAAGTTTATAAATTTCGCTATATAATGCACTCCCACCCTCTTGTATTAATTCTGCTGGAATTTGATCGATACCTGGAGACTTGTACTTTTTCAGATTTTCTATCGCAATTTCGACTTCTGAAAGCGTGGGTTCGGGTATAAATGGCTCAGCAGTTTGTATTTCAATTTCGTCCCGATCATTTCTATTTGGCCTATGTACATTTAGTAGTTGCGCAAAATAGTTTTTCCATCTGTTTAAGATTGATGGAGAGTCTGCAAGCAAGTCACCATTCTCATCCTTGATCACGTTTACCCTTGGCTGATATCCGTTCTTAAATTCCTTTATACCCTTATATAAATCTCGAATGTTTTTATTCTTACTATTTGTTTCTACCTCATTCAGTTTTTCCTTCAAGTAACCTCTCTTTTTAATCCTAATTGTACGACTTGCTTCCCGTCTTTCATTGAAATAATTATCTCTCTTCTACTCAACTGGATCCTGTAAGAATTTCAATTTTGCCTGTTTCCTTCTTTCTACTACCATGCAACAATCTTTTTCAAACCACGGTTTCTTTTTCTTAGTTTCATAATAACCTATGCTCTGTTCAGCTGCAATTTTGATATTGTCTCGGATATTTTCCCACATGCTATTAACATCTAACTCTTTGTCAACTTCGTCGGAACTTGCTAATACGGCAAACCTATTTGAAATTTCGACCTGATAATTTTGCTTAGTTTCCTCGTCCTTTAATTTCAAAATATTGAATTTAGTAATATTAACTTGTTGCTCTACTCGCTTGGCTACTGATAATCTTTCTCTTAATTCTCCAATCACCAAATAATGGTCAGAATTACAGTCTGCACCCCTGAAAGTTCGAATATCTACTATACTAGTATGTCTCCGTTTATCTATCAAGATGTGATCTATTTGGTTGTGTGTCAATCCATCTGGAGAAGTCCAAGTATATTTATGTATATCCTTATGGGGGAATGTTGTACTTTTGACAATTAAATTTTTCGATGTGGCAAAGTTGACTAATCTAACTCCATTGTCACTACTAATTGCGTGTAGGCTCTCTTTTCCAATAGTTGGTCTAAAAATATCCTCCCGTCCTACTTTAGCATTGAAATCCCCCAATAAAATTTTCATGTGATATCTAGGGAACTGATCAAAAGTATGTTCCAATTCCTCATAGAAGCTATTCTTTATATGGTCGTCTTTCTCTTCTCTAGGGGCGTGAGCATTTATAACTATGATGTCGCACCATCTACCCTTAAATACTAAATATGATAACCTGTCACTGATAAATTCGACCTTTTTTACTGCTGATTTTATTCTTTTATGAACAAAGAATCCTGTTCCTAATTGGTGATTATTGTTTCCTTCCCCATAATACAACAAGTAATCTCCTATTTGTGATATTTCCGAAATTAGAGACTCAAATATTTTAAGTAGCCCTACCCAAAAATTAAGGCTAGATAAAAAGTGTGACGGATTTGCTGGATTTTAGCGGTGATTACTAGGGAACATGCGGTGATACTACAGTTAAAAGGCAGGCCTCTGAGCCGCTTCGTTCTCCTTGTGTGGAAAAAAGTGTTATGGAGGGTCAAAATGACCATTTTGTGATATTTTGCCGGCCTCTCCCGTCCAAACGCTCGGGGATAGAGAGTTGTCCTATATACTGAGGATAGAGTTCGACGAGCTGTATTAAACGCACTAATCGTCTTTCTTCTATCTACACGTACTGCAAAGTTATGGCGGCTGGAATGTCGGCGGAATGGGGGTTTGAACCCTTCCCCTTTTTTTCTCGAATATCAGAAAGTGTTCGCGATTGCCATTTTGATGCTATCGTGTAACAAGTAAGTTCATGGGGAAGACAGTGCCGCACCCCGTTCCTCGGTATGACCATTATTTCCGGAATTAGAGACTCAAATATTTTAGGTACCCTAAAATTAAGGCTAGAAAAAGTGCATCGGATTTGCTGAATTGTAGCGGTGATTACTAGGGAACATGCGGTTATGCTACAGTCAAAAGGGCGGGCCTCTGAGCCGTTTCGTTCTCCTTGTGTGAAAAAAGTCTGTTTTGGAATGTCAAAATGATCATTAAGTGAACCTTTGCCGGCCTCTCCCGTCCAAACGCGCAGGGATAGAGAGTTGTCCTTTATACTGAAGATGGAATTCGACGAGCTGTATTAAACGCACTCATCGGCTTTCTACGAACGACACGTACTGCAGAGTTATCGCGGCTAGAATGTCGGCGGAATGGGGGTTTGAACCCTTCCCTATTTTCCTCGAAAATCAGATAGTGTTCGCGATTGCCATTTTCATGCTATCGGGTAAGAAGTAAGTCAATGGGGAAGACAGGGCAACACCCCGTTCCTCGGTATCACAATTATTTCCGGAATTAGGGACTCAAATATTTTAGGTACCCAAAAATTAAGGCTAGAAACAAGTGCAACAGATTTGCTGGATTTTAGCGGTCATTACTAGTGAACATGCGGGGATACCACAGTTAAAAGGGCGGGCCTCTCAGCCGCTTCGTTCTCCTTGTGTGGAAAAAAGTGTTATGGAAGGTCAAAATGACCATTTTGTGATATTTTGCCGGCCTCTCCTGTCCAAACGCGCAGGGATAGAGAGTTGTCCTTTATACTGAAGATGGAATACGAAGAGCTGTATTAAACATACTCATTGGCTTTCTTCTAACGACACGTACTGCAGAGTTATGGCGGCTAGAATGTCGGCAGAATGGGGTTTTGAACCGTTCCCCTATTTTCCTCGAAAATCAGATAGTGTTCGCGATTGTCATTTTGATGCTATCGTGTAAGAAGTAAGTCAATGAGGAAGTCAAGGCCGCACCCCGTTCCTCGGTGTGACCATTATTTCCGGAATTAGAGACTCAAATAATTTATGTACCCAAAAATTGTCTAGAAAAAAGTCTGACCGATTTGCTGGATTTTAGCGGTGATTACTAGGGAACATGCGGGGATGGTACAGTTAAAAGGGCGGGCCTCTGAGCCGCTTCGTTCTCCTTGTGTGGAAAAAAGTTTGTTTTGAAAGTCAAAATGACCATTTTTTTTTATTTTGTCGGCCTTCCCGTCCAAACGTGCAGGGATAGAGAGTTGTCCTTTATACTCAAGATAGAGGTCGACGAGCTGTATTAAACGCACTCACCGGTTTTCTTCTAACTACACGTACTGCGGAGTTATGGCGGCTAGAATGTCGGCGGAATGGGGGTTTGAACGCTTCCCCTTTTTTTCTCGAAAATCAGGAAGTGTTCGCGATTGCCATTTGATGCTATCGTGTAAGAAGTAAGTCAAGGGGGAAGACAGGGCCGCACCCCCGATCCTCGGTATGACCATTATTTCCGGAATGAGAGACCCAAATATTTTAGGTACCCAAAAATTAAGGCTAGATAAAAGTGCAACGGATTTGCTGGATTTTAGCGTTGATTACTAGGGAACTTGCGGGGATGCTACAAGCAAAAGGGCGGGCCTCTGAGCCGCTTCGTTCTCCTTGTGTGGAAAAAAGTCTGTTTGGGAAGGTCAAAAAGACCATTTTTTGAAATTTTGCCGGCCTCTCCCGTCCAAACGAGCAGCATAGAGAGTTGTTCTATATACTGAAGATAGAGTTCGACGAGCTGTATTAAACGCACTCATCGGCTTTCTTCTAACTACACGTACTGCAGAGTTATGGCGGCTAGAATGTCTTCGGAATGGGGGTTTGAACTCTTCCCCTTTTTTTTTCTCGAAAATCAGAAAGTGTTCCCGTTTGCCATTTGGATGCTATCGTGTAAGAGTAAAGTCAAGGGGGAAGACAGGACCGCACCCCGTTCCTCGGTATGACCATTATTTCAGGAAATAGAGACTCAAATATTTTAGGTACCCTAAAATTAAGGCTAGAAAAAAGTGCATCGGATATGCTGGATTTTAGCGGTGATTACTAGGGACCATGCTGGGATGCTACAGTCAAAAGGGCGGGCCTCTGAGCCGCTTCCTTCTCCTTGTGTGGAAAAAAGACTGTTTTGGAAGGACAAAATGAACATTTTTTTTTTATTTTGAAGACCTCTCAAGTCCAAAGGCGCGGGGATTGGAGTTGTCCTTGATGCTGAAGATAGAGTTTGACGAGCTGTATTAAAAGCAGTCATTGGCTTTCTTCTAACTACACCTACTGCAGAATTATGGCGGCTAGAATGTCGGCCGAATGGGGGTTTGAACCCTTCCCCTTTTTTTCTCGAAAACCAGAAAGTGTTCGCGATTGCCATTTTGATGCTATCGTGTAAGAAGTAAGTCAAGGGGGAAGACAGGGCCGCACCCCGTTCCTCGGTATGACCATTATTTCCGGAATTAGAGACTAAAATATTGTAGGTACCCAAAAATTAACGTTAGAAAAAAGTGTGACGGATTTGGTGGATTTTAGCGGTGATTACTAGGGAACATGCGGGGATGCTACAGTTAAAACGGCGGGCCTCTAAGCCGCTTCGTGCTCCTTGGTTGGAAAAAAGTGTGTTTTGGAAGGTCTAAATGACCATTTTTTGAAATTTTGCCGGCCTCTCCCGTCCAAACGCGCTGGGATAGGGAGTTGTCCTTTATACTGAAGATAGAGTTCGACGAGCTGTATTAAAGGCACTCATCGGCTTTCTTCTATCTACACGTACTGCAGAGTCATGGCGGCTAGAATGTCGGCGGAATGGGGGTTTGAACCCTTCCCCTTTTTTTCACGAAAATCACAAAGTGTTCGCGATTGCCACTTCGATTCTATTGTGTAAAAAGTAAGTAAAGTGGAATACATGGCCGCATCCCGTTCCTTGGTATGACCATTATTTCCGGAATTAGAGACTCTAATATTTTAGGTACCCAAAAATTAAGGCTAGAAAAAAGTGTGACGGATTTGCTGGAATTTGGCGGTGAATACTACGGAACATGCAGGGATGCTACAGTTAAAAGGACGGGCCTCTGAGCCGCTTCGTTCTCCTTGTGTGGAAAAAAGTCTGTTTTTGAAGGTCAAAAACACCGTTTTTTGAAATTTTGCCCGCCTCTCCAGTCCAATCGCTCGGGGGTAGAGAGTTGTCCTTTATACTGAGGATAGAGTTCGACGAGCTGTATTCAACGCACTCATCGGCTTTCTTCTAACTACACGTACTGCAGAGTTATGGCGGCTAGAATGTCGGCGGAATGGGGTTTGAACCCTTCCCCTTTTTTTCTCGAAAATCAGAAAGTGTTCGCGATTGCCATTTTGATGCTATCGTGTAAGAAGTAAGTCAAGGGGGAAGACAGGGCCGCAACCCGTTCCTCGGTATGACCATTATTTCCGGAATTAGAGACTCAAATATTGTAGGTACCCAAAAATTAACGTTAGAAAAAAGTGTGACGAATTTGGTGGATTTTAGCGGTGATTACTAGGGAACATGCGGGGATGCTACAGTTAAAACGGCGGGCCCCTGAGCCGCTTCGTTCTCCTTGTGTGAAAAAAAGTGTGTTTTGGAAGGTCTAAATGACCATTTTTTGAAATTTTGCCGGCCTCTCCCGTCCAAACGCTCAGGGATAGGGAGTTGTCTTTCATACTGAAGATAGAGTTCGACGAGCTGTATTAAAGGCACTCATCGGCTTCCTTCTAACTACACGCACTGCAGAGTTATGGCGGCTAGAATGTCTTCGGAATGGGGGTTTGAACTCTTCCCCTTTTTTTTTCTCAAAAATCAGAAAGTGTTCGCGATTGCTATTTTGATGCTATGGTGTAAGTGTACAGTCAAGGAGAAAGACAGGGCCGCACCCCGTTCCTCGGTATGACCATTATTTCCGGAATTAGAGACTCAAATATTTTAGGTACCCTAAAATTAAGGCTAGAAAAAAGTGCATCGGATATGCTGGATTTTACCGGTGATTATTAGGGACCATGCTGGGATGCTACAGTCAAAAGGGCGGGCCTCTGAGCCGCTTCGTTCTCCTTGTGTGGAAAAAAGACTGTTTTGGAACGACAAAATGAACATTTTTTTTTTATTTTGAAGACCTCTCAAGTCCATAGGCGCGGGGATTGGAGTTGTCCTTGATGCTGAAGATAGTTTGACGAGCTGTATTAAAGGCACTCATCGGCTTTCTTCTAACTACACGTACTTCAGAGTCATGGCGGCTAGAATGTCGACGGATGGGGGGTTTGAATCATTCGCCTTTTTTTTTCTCGAAAATCAGAAAGTGTTCGCGATTGCCATTTTGAAGCTATCGTGTAAGAAGTAAGTCAAGGGGGAAGACAGGGCCGCACCCCGTTCCTCGGTATGACCATTATTTCCGGAATTAGAGACTCAAATATTTTAAGTACCCAAAAATTAAGGCTAGAAAAAAGTGTGACGAATTTGCTGGATTTTAGCGGTGATTACTTGGGAACATGCGGGGATGGTACAGTTAAAAGGGCGGGCCTCTGAGCCGCTTCGTTCTCCTTGTGTGGAAAAAGTCTGTTTTTGATGGTCAAAAAGACCATTTTTTAAAATTTTGCCGTCCTCTCCCGTCCAAACGCTCGGGGATAGAGAGTCGTCCCTTATACTGAGGAAAGAGTTCGACGAGCTGTATTAAACGCACTCATCGGCTTTCTTCTATCTACACGTACTACAGAGTTATGGCGGCTAGAATGTCGGCGGAATGGGGGTTTTGAACCCTTCCCCTTTTTTTCTCGAAAATCAGAAAGTGTTCGCGATTGCAATTTTGATGCTATCGTGTAAGAAGTAAGTGAATGGGGAAGACAGGGCCGCACCCCGGTCCTCGGTATGACCATTATTTCCGGAATTAGAGACTCAAATGTTGTAGGTACCCAAAAATTAACGTTACAAAAAAGTGTGACGGATTTGGTGGATTTTAGCGGTGATTACTAGGGAACATGCGGGGATGCTACAGTCAAAACGGCGGGCCTCTGAGCCGCTTCGTTCTCCTTGTGTGGAAAAAAAGTGTGTTTTGGAAGGTCTAAATGACCATTTTTTGAAATTTTGCCTGCCTCTCCCGTCCAAACGCGCAGGGATAGTGAGTTGTCCTTTATACTGAAGATAGAGTGCGACGAGCTGTATTAAAGGCACTCATTGGCTTTCTTCTAACTACACGTACTGCAGAGTCATGGCGGCTAGAATGTCGGCGGAATGGGGGTTTGAACCCTTCCCCTTTTTTTCACGAAAATCACAAAGTGTTCGCGATTGCCACTTCGATTCTATTGTGTAAAAAGTAAGTAAAGTGGAATACATGGCCGCATCCCGTTCCTTGGTATGACCATTATTTCCGGAATTAGAGACTCTAATATTTTAGGTACCCAAAAATTAAGGCTAGAAAAAAGTGTGACGGATTTGCTGGAATTTGGCGGTGAATACTACGGAACATGCAGGGATGCTACAGTTAAAAGGACGGGCCTCTGACCCGCTTCGTTCTCCTTGTGTGGAAAAAAGTCTGTTTTTGAAGGTCAAAAAGACCATATTTTGAAATTTTGCCGGCAACTCCCGTCCAAACGCTCGGGGATAGAGAGTTGTCCTTTATACTGAGGATAGAGTTCGACGAGCTGTATTAAACGCACTCATCGGCTTTCTTCTAACTACACGTACTGCAGAGTTATGGCGCCTAGAATGTCGGCGGAATGGGGGTTTGAACCCTTCCCCTTTTTTTCTCGAAAATCAGAAAGTGTTCGCGATTGCCATTTTGATGCTATCGTGTAAGATGTAAGACAATGGGGAAGAAGGGGCCGCACCCCGTTCCTCGGTATGACCATTATTTCCGGAATTAGAAACTCAAATGTTGTAGGTACCCAAAAATTAACGTTAGAAAAAAGTGTGACGGATTTGGTGGATTTTAGCGGTGGTTTTAGGGAACATGCGGGGATGCTACAGTTAAAACGGCGGGCCTCTGTGCCGCTTTGTTCTCCTTGTGTGGAAAAATGTGTGTTTTGGAAGGTCTAAATGACCATTTTTTGAAATTTTGCCTGCCTCTCCCGTCCAAACGCGCAGGGATAGGGAGTTGTCCTTTATACTGAAGATAGAGTGCGACGAGCTGTATTAAAGGCACTCATTGGCTTTCTTCTAACTACACGTACTGCAGAGTCATGGCGGCTAGAATGTCGGCGGAATGGGGGTTTGAACCCTTCCCCTTTTTTTTTCACGAAAATCACAAAGTGTTCGCGATTGCCACTTCGATTCTATTGTGTAAAAAGTAAGTAAAGTGGAATACATGGCCGCATCCCGTTCCTTGGTATGACCATTATTTCCGGAATTAGAGACTCTAATATTTTAGGTACCCAAAAATTAAGGCTAGAAAAAAGTGTGACGGATTTGCTGGAATTTGGCGGTGAATACTACGGAACATGCAGGGATGCTACAGTTAAAAGGACGGGCCTCTGACCCGCTTCGTTCTCCTTGTGTGGAAAAAAGTCTGTTTTTGAAGGTCAAAAACACAGTTTTTTTTAATTTTGCCCGCCTCTCCAGTCCAAAAGCTCGGGGGTAGAGAGTTGTCCTTTATACTGAGGATAGAGTTCGACGAGCTGTATTCAACGCACTCATCGGCTTTCTTCTAACTACACGTACTGCAGAGTTATGGCGGCTAGAATGTCGGCGGAATGGGGGTTTGAACCCTTCCCCTTGTTTTCTCGAAAATCAGAAAGTGTTCGCGATTCCCATTTTGATGCTATCGTGTAAGGAGTAAGTCAAGAGGGAAGACACCGCCGCACCCCGTTCCTCGGTATGACCATTATTTCCGGAATTAGAGACTCAAATGTTGTAGGTACACAAAAATTAACGTTACAGAAAAGTGTGACGGATTTGGTGGATTTTAGCGGTGATTACAAGGGAACATGCGGGGATGCTACAGTTAAAATCGCGGGCCTCTGAGCCGCTTCGTTCTCCTTGTGTGGAAAAAAAGTGTGTTTTGGAAGGTCTAAATGACCATTTTTTGAAATTTTGCCGGCATCTCCCGTCCAAACGCGCAAAGATAGGGAGTTGTCCATTATACTGAAGATAGAGTTCGACGAGCTGTATTAAACGCACTCATCGTCTTTCTTCTATCTACACGTACTGCAGAGGTATGGCGGCTAGAATGTCGGCGGAATAGGGGTTTGAACCCCTCCTTTTTTTTTTTCTCGAAAATCAGAAAGTGTTCGCGATTGCCATTTTGATGCTATCGTGTAAGAAGTAAGTCAAGGGGGAAGACAGGGCCGCACCCCGTTCCTCGGTATTACTATTATTTCCGGAATTAGAGACTCAAATATTTTAGGTACCCTAAATTAAGGCTAGATAAAAGTGTGACGGATTTGGTGGATTTTAGCGGTGATTACAAGGGAACATACGGGGATGGTACAGTTAAAAGGGCGGGCCTCTGAGCCGCTTCGTTCTCCTTGTGTGGAAAAAAGTCTGTTTGGGAAGGTCAAAAAGACCATTTTTTGAAATTTTCCCGGCCCCACCGTCCAAACGCTCGGGGATACAGAGTTGTCCTTTATACTGAGGATAGAGTTCGACGAGCTGTATTAAACGCACTCATCGGCTTCCTTCTAACTACACGTACTGCAGAGTTATGGCGGCTAGAATGTCGGCGGAATGGGGGATTGAACTCCTCCTCTTTTTTTCTCGAAAATCCGAAAGTGTTCGCGATTGCTATTTTGATGCTATGGTGTAAGAGTAAAGTCAAGGAGAAAGACAGGGCCGCACCCCGTTCCTCGGTATGACCATTATTTCCGGAATTAGAGACTCAAATATTTTAGGTACCATAAAATTAAGGCTAGAAAAAAGTGCATCGGATATGCTGGATTTTACCGGTGATTATTAGCGACCATGCTGGGATGCTACAGTCAAAAGGGCGGGCCTCTGAGCCGCTTCGTTCTCCTTGTGTGGAAAAAAGACTGTTTTGGAACGACAAAATGAACATTTTTTTTTTTTTTTTGAAGACCTCTCAAGTCCAAAGGCGCGGGGATTGGAGTTGTCCTTGATGCTGAAGATAGAGTTTGACGAGCTGTATTAAAGGCACTCATCGGCTTTTCTTCTAACTACACGTACTTCAGAGTCATGGCGGCTAGAATGTCGACGGATGGGGGTTTGAATCCTTCGCCTTTTTTTTCTCGAAAATCAGAAAGTGTTCGCGATTGCTATTTTGATGCTATCGTGTAAGAAGTAAGTCAAGGGGGAAGACAGGGCCGCACCCCGTTCCTCGGTATGACCATTATTTCCGGAATTAGAGACTCAAATATTTTAAGTACCCAAAAATTAAGGCTAGAAAAAAGTGTGACGAATTTGCAGATTTTAGCGGTGATTACTTGGGAACATGCGGGGATGGTACAGTTAAAAGGGCGGGCCTCTGAGCCGCTTCGTTCTCCTTGTGTGGAAAAAAGTCTGTTTTTGAAGGTCAAAAAGACCATTTTTTGAAATTTTCCCGGCCCCACCGTCCAAACGCTCGGGGATACAGAGTTGTCCTTTATACTGAGGATAGAGTTCGACGAGCTGTATTAAACGCACTCATCGGCTTTCTTCTAACTACACGTACTGCAGAGTTATGGCGCCTAGAATGTCGGCGGAATGGGGGTTTGAACCCTTCCCCTTTTTTTCTCGAAAATCAGAAAGTGTTCGCGATTGCCATTTTGATGCTATCGTGTAAGAAGTAAGACAATGGGGAAGACAGGGCCGCACCCCGTTCCTCGGTATGACCATTATTTCCGGAATTAGAAACTCAAATGTTGTAGGTACCCAAAAATTAACGTTAGAAAAAAGTGTGACGGATTTGGTGGATTTTAGCGGTGGTTTTAGGGAACATGCGGGGATGCTACAGTTAAAACGGCGGGCCTCTGTGCCGCTTTGTTCTCCTTGTGTGGAAAAATGTGTGTTTTGGAAGGTCTAAATGACCATATTTTTTAATTTGCCGGCCTGTCCCGTCCAAACGCGCAGGGATAGGGAGTTGTCCTTTATTCTGAAGATAGAGTTCGACGAACTTTATTAAACGCACTCATCGGCTTTCTTCTATCTACATGTACTGCAGAGGTATGGCGGCTAGAATGTCGGCGGAATGGGGGTTTGAACCGCTTCCCTTTTTTTTTCGAAAGTCAGAAAGTGTTCGCGATTGCCATTTTGATGCTATCGTGTAAGAAGAAAGTCAAGGGGGAAGACAGGGCCGCACCCCGTTCCTCGATATGACCATTATTTCCGGAATTAGAGACTAAAATATTGTAGGTACCCAGAAATTAACGTTAGAAAAAAGTGTGACGGATTTGGTGGATTTTAGCGGTGATTACTAGGGAACATGCGGGGATGCTACAGTTAAAACGGCGGGCCTCTGAGCCGCTACGTTCTCCTTGTGTGGAAAAAAATGTGTTTTGTAAAGTCTAAATGATCATTTTTTGAAAATTTTCCGGCCTCTCCCGTCTAAACGCGCTGGATAGAGAGTTGTCCTTTATACTGAAGATAGAGTTCGACGAGCTATATTAAACGCACTCATCGGCTTTCTTCTAACTACACGTACTGCAGAGTTATGGCGGCTAGAATGTCGGCGGAATGGGGGTTTGAACCCTTCCCCTTTTTTTCTCGAAAACCAGAAAGTGTTCGCGATTGCCATTTTGATGCTATCGTGTAAGAAATAAGACAAGGAGGAAGACAGGGCCGCACCCCGTTCCTCGATATGACAATTATTTCCGGAATTAGAGACTAAAATATTGTAGGTACCCAAAAATTAACGTTAGAAAAAAGTGTGACGGATTTGGTGGATTTTAGCGGTGATTACTAGGGAACATGCGGGGATGCTACAGTTAAAACGGCGGGCCTCTAAGCCGCTTCATTCTCCATGTGTGGAAAAAAGTGTGTTTTGGAAGGTCTAAATGACCATTTTTTGAAATTTTGCCGGCCTCTCCCGTCCAAACGCGCAGGGATAGGGAGTTGTCCTTTATACTGAAGATAGAGTTCGACGAGCTGTATTAAAGGCACTCATCGGCTTTCTTCTAACTACACGTACTGCAGAGTCATGGCGGCTAGAATGTCGGCGGAATGGGGTTTGAACCCTTCCCCCTTTTTTTTTTTTTTTTTTTTTTTTCGAATATCAGAAAGTGTTCGCTATTGCCATTTTGATGCTATCCTGTAAGAAGTATGTCAAGGGGGAAGACAGGGCCGCACCCCGTTCCTCGGTATGACCATTATTTGCGGAATTAGAGACTCAAATATTTTAGGTACCCAAAAATTAAGGCTAGAAAAAAGGGTGATGGATTCGCTGGATTTTCGCGTTGATTACTAGGGAACATGCGGCGGTGCTACAGTTAAAAGGGCGGGCCTCTAAGGAGCTTCATTCTCCATGTGTGGAAAAAAGTCTGTTTTGGAAGGTCAAAATGACCATTTTTTGCAAATTTGCCGGCCTCTCCCGTCCAAACGCGCGGGGATAGCGAGTTGCCCTTTATACTGAGGATAGAGTTCGACGAGCAGTATTAAACGCACTCATCGGCTTTCTTCTAACTACACGTACTGCAGAGTTATGGCGGCAAGAATGTCGGCGGAATGGGGGTTTGAACCCTGCCCCTTTTTTTCTCGAAAATCGGAAAGTGTTCGCTATTGCTATTTTGATGCTATCGTGTAAGAATAAGTCAAGGGGGAAGACAGGGGCGCACCCCATTCCTCGGTATGACCATTATTTCCGGAATTAGAGACTCAAATATTTTAGGTACCCAAAAATTAAGGCTAGAAAATAGTGTGACGGATTTGGTGGATTTTAGCAGTGATTACTAGGAAACATGCGGGGATGGTACAGTTAAAAGGACGGGCCTCTGAGCCGCTTCGTTCTCCTAGTGTGGAAAAAGTCTGTTTTTGATGGTCAAAAAGACCATTTTTTTTAATTTTGCCGTCCTCTCCCGTCCAAACGCTCGGGGATAGAGAGTCTTCCCTTATACTGAGGATAGAGTTCGACGAGCTGTATTAAACGCACTCATCGGCTTTCTTCTAACTACACGTACTACAGAGTTATGGCGGCTAGAATGTCGGCGGAATGGGGGTTTGAACCATTCCCCTTTATTTCTCGAAATCAGAAAGTGTTCGCGATTGCAATTTTGATGCTATCGTGTAAGAAGTAAGTGAATGGGGAAGACAGGGCCGCACCCCGGTCCTCGGTATGACCATTATTTCCGGAGTTAGAGACTCAAATGTTGTAGGTACCCAAAAATTAACGTTACAAAAAAGTGTGACGGATTTGGTGGATTTTAGCGGTGATTACTAGGGAACATGCGGGGATGCTACAGTCAAAACGGCGGGCCTCTGAGCCGCTTCGTTCTCCTTGTGTGGAAAAAAAGTGTGTTTTGGAAGGTCTAAATGACCATTTTTTTAAATTTTGCCGGCCTCTCCCTACCAAACGCGCAAAGATTGGGAGTTGTCCTTTATACTGAGGATAGAGTTCGACGAGCTGTATTAAACGCACTCATCGGCTTTCTTCTATCTACACGTACTGCAGAGGTATGGCGGCTAGAATGTCGGCGGAATGGGGGTTTGAACCATTCCCCTTTATTTCTCGAAAATCAGAAAGTGTTCGCGATTGCCATTTTGATGCTATCGTGTAAGAAGTAAGTGAATGGGGAAGACAGGGCCGCACCCCGTTCCTCGGTATGACCATTATTTCCGGATTTAGAGACTCAAATGTTGTAGGTACCCAAAAATTAACGTTAGAAAAAAGTGTGACGGATTTGGTGGATTTTAGCGGTGATTACTAGGGAACGTGCGGGGATGCTACAGTTAAAACGGCGGGCCTCTGAGCCGCTTCGTTCTCCTTGTGTGGAAAAAAAGTGCGTTTTTGGAAGGTATAAATGACCATTTTTTGAATTTTTGCCGCCCTCTCCCGTCCAAACGCGCAAAGATAGTGAGTTGTCCTTTACACTGAAGATAGAGTTCGACGAGCTGTATTAAACGCACTCATCGACTTTCTTCTATCTACACGTGCTGCAGAGGTATGGCGGCTAGAATGTCTGCGGAATGGGGGTATGAACCCCTCCTTTTTTTTTTTTCTCGAAAATCAGAAAATGTTCGCGATTGCCATTTTGATGCTATCGTGTAAGAAGTAAGTCAAGGGGGAAGACAGGGCCGCACCCCGTTCCTCGGTATGACCATTATTTCCGGAGTTAGACACTCAAATATTTTAAGTACCCAAAAATTAAGGCTAGAAAAATGTGTGACGAATTTTCTGGATTTTAGCGGAGATTACTTGGGAACATGCGGGGATGCTACAGTTAAAACGGCGGGCCCCTGAGCCGCTTCGTTGTCCTTGTGTGAAAAAAAGTGTGTTTTGGAAGGTCTAAATGACCATTTTTTGAAATTTTGCCGGCCTCTCCCGTCCAAACGCGCAGGGATAGGGAGTTGTCCTTTAGTCTGAAGATAGAGTTCGACGAGCTGTATTAAACGCACTCATCGGCTTTCTTCTATCTACACGTACTGCAGTGGTATGGCGGCTAGAATGCCGGAGGAATGGGGGTTCCCCTTTTTTTCTCGAAAATCAGAAAGTGTTCGCGATTTCCATTTTGATTCTATCGTGTAAGAAGTAAGGGAATGGGGAAGACAGGGCCGCACCCCGTTCCTCGTTATGACCATTATTTCCGGAATTAGAGACTCAAATATTTTAAGTACCCAGAAATTAAGGCTAGAAAAAAGTGTCACGAATTTGCTGGATTTTAGCGGTGATTACTAGGGAACATGCGGGGATGCTACAGTTAAAAGGGCGGGCCTCTGAGCCGCTTTGTTCTCCTTGTGTGGAAAAAAGTCGTTTTAGAAGGCGAAAATGACCATTTTTTGAAATTTTCCGGCCTCTCCCGTCCAAACGCGCTGGGTAGAGAGTTGTCCTTTATACTGAGGATAGAGTCCGGCGAGCTGTAATAAACGCACTCATCGGCTTTCTAGAAACTACACGTACTGCAGAGTAATGGCGGCTAGAATGTCGGCGGAATGGGGGTTTGATCATTTCCCCTTTTTTTCTTGAAAACCAGAAAGTGTTCGCGATTGCCATTTTGATGCTATCGTGTAAGAAATAAGTCAAGGAGGAAGACAGGGCCGCACCCCGTTCCTCGGTATGATCATTATTTCCGGAATTAGAGACTAAAATATTGTAGTTACCCAAAAATTAACGTTAGAAAAAAGTGTGACGGATTTGAAGGATTTTAGCGGTGATTACTAGGGAACACGCGGGGATGCTACAGTTAAAACGGCGGGCCTCTAAGCCGCTTCGTTCTCCTTGTGTGGAAAAAAGTGTGTTTTGGAAGGTCTAAATGACCGTTTTTTTTAATTTTGCCGGCGTCTCCCGTCCAAACGCGCAGGGATAGGGAGTTGTCCTTTATACTGAAGATAGAGTTCGACGAGCTGTATTAAAGGCTCTCATCGGCTTTCTTCTAACTACACGTACTGCAGAGTTAAGGCGGCAAGAATGTCGGCGGAATGGGGGTTTGAACCCTTCCCCTTTTTTTCTCGAAAATCTGAAAGTGTTCGCGATTGCCATTTTGATGCTATCGTGTAAGAAGTAAGTCAGGGGGGAAGACAGGGGCGCACCCCGTACCTCGGATTGACCATTATATCCGGAATTAGAGACTCAAATATTTTAGGTACCCAAAAATTAAGGCTAGAAAATAGTGTGGCGGATTTGGTGGATTTTAGCAGTGATTACTAGGGAACATGCGGGGATGGTACAGTTAAAAGGGCTGGCCTCTGAGCCGCTTCGTTCTCCTTGTGTGGATAAAAAGTCTGTTTTTCAATGTCAAAAAGACCATTTTTTGAAATTTTGCCGACCCCACCGTCCAAACGCTCGGGGATAGAGATTTGACCTTTATACTGAGGATAGAGTTCGACGAGCTGTATTAAACGCACTCATCGGCTTTCTTCTATCTACACGTACTGCAGAGGTTTGGCGGCTAGAATATCGACGGTATGGGGGTTTGAACCCCTCCTCTTTTTTTCTCGAAAATCAGAATGTGTTCGCGATTGCCATTTTGATGCTATCGTGTAAGAAGTAAGTCAGGGGGGAAGACAGGGCCGCACCCCGTTCCTCGGTATACCATTATTTCCGGAATTAGAGACTCAAATATTTTAAGTACCCAAAAATTAAGGCTAGAAAAAAGTGTGACGAATTTACTGGATTTTAGCGGTGATTACTTGGGAACATGCGGGGATGGTACAGTTAAAAGGGCGGGCCTCTGAGCCGCTTTGTTCTCCTTGTGTGGAAAAAAGTCGTTTTAGAAGGTGAAAAAGACCATTTTTTGAGACTTTGCCGGCCTCTCCCGTCCAAACGCTCGGGGATTGAGAGTCGTCCTTTATACAGAGGATAGAGTTCGACGAGCTGTATTAAACGCACTCATCGGCTTTCTTTTAACTACACGTACTGCAGAGTTATGGCGGCTAGAATGTCGGCGGAATGGGGGTTTGAACGCTACCCCTTGTTTTCTCGAAAATCAGAAAGTGTTCGCGATTGCCATTTTGATGCTATCGTGTAAGAAGTAAGTGAATGGGGAAGACAGGGCCGCACCCCGTTCCTCGGTATGACCATTATTTCCGGTATTAGAGACTCAAATGTTGTAGGTACCCAAAAATTAACGTTACAAAAAAGTGTGACGGATTTGGTGGATTTTAGCGGTGATTACTAGGGAACATGCGGGGATGCTACAGTTAAAACGGCGGGCCTCTGAGCCGCTTCGTTCTCCTTGTGTGGAAAAAAAGTGTGTTTTGGAAAGTCTAAATGAATATTTTTTGAAAATTTTCCGGCCTCTCCCGTCTAAACGCGCTGGGTAGAGAGTTGTCCTTTATACTGAAGATAGAGTTCGACGAGCTATATTAAACGCACTCATCGGCTTTCTTCTAACTACACGTACTGCAGAGTCATGGCGGCTAGAATGTCGGCGGAATGGGGTTTGAACCCTTCCCCCTTTTTTTTTTTTTTTTTTTTTTTCGAAAATCAGAAAGTGTTCCCTATTGCCATTTTGATGCTATCCTGTAAGAAGAATGTCAAGGGGGAAGACAGGGCCGCACCCCGTTCCTCGGTATGACCATTATTTGCGGAATTAGAGACTCAAATATTTTAGGTACCCAAAAATTAAGGCTAGAAAAAAGGGTGATGGATTTGCTGGATTTTCGCGTTGATTACTAGGGAACATGCGGCGATGCTACAGTTAAAAGGGCGGGCCTCTAAGGAGCTTCGTTCTCCTTGTATGGAAAAAAGTCAGTTTTGGAAGGTCAAAATGACCATTTTTTGCAAATTTGCCGGCCTCTCCCGTCCAAACGCGCGGGGATAGCGAGTTGCCCTTTATACTGAGGATAGAGGTCGACGAGCTGTATTAAACGCACTCATCGGCTTTCTTCTAACTACACGTACTGCAGAGTTATGGCGGCAAGAACGTCGGCGGAATCTCGAAAATCAGAAAGTGTTCGCGATTGCCATTTTGATGCTATCGTGTAAGATGTAAGTCAAGGGGGAAGACAGGGGCGCACCCCATTCCTCGGTATGACCATTATTTCCGGAATTAGAGACTCAAATATTTTAGGTACCCAAAAATTAAGGCTAGAAAATAGTGTGACGGAATTGGTGGATTTTAGCGGTGATTACTAGGGAACATGCGGGGATGCTACAGTTAAAACGGCGGTCCCCTGAGCCGCTTCGATGTCCTTGTGTGAAAAAAAGTGTGTTTTGGAAGGTCTAAATGACCATTTTTTTAAATTTTGCCGGTCTGTCCCGTCCAAACGCGCAGGGATAGGGAGTTGTCCTTTATACTGAAGATAGAGTTCGACGAGCTGTATTAAAGGCACCCATCGGCTTTCTTCTAACTACACGTACTTCAGAGTCATGGCGGCTAGAAAAAAAAATGTTATGTTTTATTTAACGACGCAGGCAACTGCAGAGGTTATATCAGCGTCGCCGGATGTGCCGGAATTTTGTCCCGCAGGAGTTCTTTTACATGCCAGTAAATCTACTGACATGAGCCTGTCACATTTAAGCACACTTAAATGCCATCGACCTGGCCCGGGATCGAACCCGCAACCTTGGGCATAGATGGCCAGCGCTATACCAACTTGCCAACCAGGTCGACTGGCGGCTAGAATGTCGACGGAATGGGGGTTTGAATCCTTCGCCTTTTTTTTTCTCGAAAATCAGAAAGTGTTCGCTATTGCCATTTTGATGCTATCGTGTAAGAAGTAAGTCAAGGGGGAAGACAGGGCCGCACCCCGTTCCTCGGTAAGACCATTATTTCCGGAATTAGAGACTCAAATATTTCAAGTACCCACAAATTAAGGCTAGAAAAAAGTGTGACGAATTTGCTGGATTTTAGCGGTGATTACTTGGGAACATGCGGGGATGCTACAGTTAAAAGGGCGGGCGTCTGAGCCGCTTTGTTCTCCTTGTGTGGAAAAAAGTCGTTTTAGAAGGTGAAATAGACCATTTTTTGAAACTTTGCCGGCCTCTCCCGTCCAAACGCGCTGGGTAGAGATTTGTGCTTTATACTGAAGATAGAGTTCGGCGAGCTGTATTAAACGCACTCATCAGGTTTCTTCTATCTACACGTACTGCAGAGATATGGCGGCTACAATGTCGCCGGTATGGGGGTTTGAACCCCTCCTCTTTTTTTCTCGAAAATAAGAAAGTGTTCGCGATTGCCATTTTGATGCTATCGTGTAAGAAGTAAGTCAAGGGGGACGACAGGGCCACAGCCCGTTCCTCGGTTTGACCATTATTTCCGGAATTAGAAACTCAAATATGTTAGGTACGCAAAAATTAAGGCTAGAAAAAAGTGTGACGGATTTGGTGGATTTTAGCGGTGATTACTTGGGAACATGCGGGGATGGTACAGTTAAAAATGCGGGCCTCTGAGCCGCTTCGTTCTCCTTGTGAAAAAAAAAGTTGTTTTAGAAGTAGAAAATGACCATTTGTTTTTAATTTTCCGGCCTCTCCCGTCCAAACGCGCGGGGTAGAGAGTTGTGCTTTGTACTGAAGTTAGAATTCGACGAGCTATATTAAAGGCACTTAACGGCTTTCTTCTATCTACACGTACTGCAGAGGTATGGCGGCTAGAATGTCGGCGGAATGGCGGTTTGAACACCACCTCTTTTTTTCTCGAAAATCAGAAAGTGTTCGCCATTGCCATTTTGATGCAATTGTGTAAGAAGTAAGTGAAGGGGGAAGACAGGGCCGCACCCAGTTCCTCGGTTTGACCATTATTTCAGTAATTAGAGACTCAAATGTTTTAGGTACCCAAAAATTAAGGCTAGAAAAATGTGTGACAGATTTGGGGGATTTTAGCTGTGATTACTAGGGAACATGCGGGGATGGTACAGTTAAAAGTGCGGGCCTCTGACCCGCTTCGTTCTCCTTGTGTGAAAAAAAGTCTGTTTTTGAAGGTAAAAAAGACCATTTTTTTTAATTTTGCCGGCCTCTCCCGTCCAAACGCTCGGGGATAGAGAGTTGTCCTTTATACTGAGGATAGAGTTCGACGAGCTGTATTCAACGCAGTCATCGGCTTTCTTCTAACTACACGTACTGCAGAGTTATGGCGGCTAGAATGTCGGCGGAATGGGGGTTTGAACCCTTCCCCTTTTTTTCTCGAAAATCAGAAAGTGTTCGCGATTGCCATTTTGATGCTATCGTGTAAGAAGTAAGACAAGGGGGAAGACAGGCCCGCACCCCGTGCCTCGGTATGACCATTATTTCCGGAATTAGAGACTCAGATGTTGTAGGTACACAAAAATTAACGTTAGAAAAAAGTGTGACGGATTTGGAGGATTTTAGCGGTGATTACTAGGGAACATGCGGGGATGCTACAGTCAAAACGGCGGGCCTCTGAGCCGCTTCGTTCTCCTTGTGTGGAAAAAAAGTGTGTTTTGGAAGGTCTAAATGACCATTTTTTTTAATTTTGCCGGCCTCTCCCTACCAAACGCGCAAAGATTGGGAGTTGTCCTTTATACTGAGGATAGAGTTCGACGAGCTGTATTAAACGCACTCATCGGCTTTCTTCTATCTACACGTACTGCAGAGGTATGGCGGCTAGAATGTCGGCGGAATGGGGGTTTGAACCATTCCCCTTTATTTCTCGAAAATCAGAAAGTGTTCGCGATTGCCATTTTGATGCTATCGTGTAAGAAGTAAGTGAATGGGGAAGACAGGGCCGCACCCCGTTCCTCGGTATGACCATTATTTCCGGATTTAGAGACTCAAATGTTGTAGGTACCCAAAAATTAACGTTAGAAAAAAGTGTGACGGATTTGGTGGATTTTAGCGGTGATTACTAGGGAACGTGCGGGGATGCTACAGTTAAAACGGCGGGCCTCTGAGCCGCTTCGTTCTCCTTGTGTGGAAAAAAAGTGCGTTTTTGGAAGGTATAAATGACCATTTTTTGAATTTTTGCCGCCCTCTCCCGTCCAAACGCGCAAAGATAGTGAGTTGTCCTTTACACTGAAGATAGAGTTCGACGAGCTGTATTAAACGCACTCATCGACTTTCTTCTATCTACACGTGCTGCAGAGGTATGGCGGCTAGAATGTCTGCGGAATGGGGGTATGAACCCCTCCTTTTTTTTTTTTCTCGAAAATCAGAAAATGTTCGCGATTGCCATTTTGATGCTATCGTGTAAGAAGTAAGTCAAGGGGGAAGACAGGGCCGCACCCCGTTCCTCGGTATGACCATTATTTCCGGAGTTAGACACTCAAATATTTTAAGTACCCAAAAATTAAGGCTAGAAAAATGTGTGACGAATTTTCTGGATTTTAGCGGAGATTACTTGGGAACATGCGGGGATGCTACAGTTAAAACGGCGGGCCCCTGAGCCGCTTCGTTGTCCTTGTGTGAAAAAAAGTGTGTTTTGGAAGGTCTAAATGACCATTTTTTGAAATTTTGCCGGCCTCTCCCGTCCAAACGCGCAGGGATAGGGAGTTGTCCTTTAGTCTGAAGATAGAGTTCGACGAGCTGTATTAAACGCACTCATCGGCTTTCTTCTATCTACACGTACTGCAGTGGTATGGCGGCTAGAATGCCGGAGGAATGGGGGTTCCCCTTTTTTTCTCGAAAATCAGAAAGTGTTCGCGATTTCCATTTTGATTCTATCGTGTAAGAAGTAAGGGAATGGGGAAGACAGGGCCGCACCCCGTTCCTCGTTATGACCATTATTTCCGGAATTAGAGACTCAAATATTTTAAGTACCCAGAAATTAAGGCTAGAAAAAAGTGTCACGAATTTGCTGGATTTTAGCGGTGATTACTAGGGAACATGCGGGGATGCTACAGTTAAAAGGGCGGGCCTCTGAGCCGCTTTGTTCTCCTTGTGTGGAAAAAAGTCGTTTTAGAAGGCGAAAATGACCATTTTTTGAAATTTTCCGGCCTCTCCCGTCCAAACGCGCTGGGTAGAGAGTTGTCCTTTATACTGAGGATAGAGTCCGGCGAGCTGTAATAAACGCACTCATCGGCTTTCTAGAAACTACACGTACTGCAGAGTAATGGCGGCTAGAATGTCGGCGGAATGGGGGTTTGATCATTTCCCCTTTTTTTCTTGAAAACCAGAAAGTGTTCGCGATTGCCATTTTGATGCTATCGTGTAAGAAATAAGTCAAGGAGGAAGACAGGGCCGCACCCCGTTCCTCGGTATGATCATTATTTCCGGAATTAGAGACTAAAATATTGTAGTTACCCAAAAATTAACGTTAGAAAAAAGTGTGACGGATTTGAAGGATTTTAGCGGTGATTACTAGGGAACACGCGGGGATGCTACAGTTAAAACGGCGGGCCTCTAAGCCGCTTCGTTCTCCTTGTGTGGAAAAAAGTGTGTTTTGGAAGGTCTAAATGACCGTTTTTTTTAATTTTGCCGGCGTCTCCCGTCCAAACGCGCAGGGATAGGGAGTTGTCCTTTATACTGAAGATAGAGTTCGACGAGCTGTATTAAAGGCTCTCATCGGCTTTCTTCTAACTACACGTACTGCAGAGTTAAGGCGGCAAGAATGTCGGCGGAATGGGGGTTTGAACCCTTCCCCTTTTTTTCTCGAAAATCTGAAAGTGTTCGCGATTGCCATTTTGATGCTATCGTGTAAGAAGTAAGTCAGGGGGGAAGACAGGGGCGCACCCCGTACCTCGGTATGACCATTATATCCGGAATTAGAGACTCAAATATTTTAGGTACCCAAAAATTAAGGCTAGAAAATAGTGTGGCGGATTTGGTGGATTTTAGCAGTGATTACTAGGGAACATGCGGGGATGGTACAGTTAAAAGGGCTGGCCTCTGAGCCGCTTCGTTCTCCTTGTGTGGATAAAAAGTCTGTTTTTCAATGTCAAAAAGACCATTTTTTGAAATTTTGCCGACCCCACCGTCCAAACGCTCGGGGATAGAGATTTGACCTTTATACTGAGGATAGAGTTCGACGAGCTGTATTAAACGCACTCATCGGCTTTCTTCTATCTACACGTACTGCAGAGGTTTGGCGGCTAGAATATCGACGGTATGGGGGTTTGAACCCCTCCTCTTTTTTTCTCGAAAATCAGAATGTGTTCGCGATTGCCATTTTGATGCTATCGTGTAAGAAGTAAGTCAGGGGGGAAGACAGGGCCGCACCCCGTTCCTCGGTATACCATTATTTCCGGAATTAGAGACTCAAATATTTTAAGTACCCAAAAATTAAGGCTAGAAAAAAGTGTGACGAATTTACTGGATTTTAGCGGTGATTACTTGGGAACATGCGGGGATGGTACAGTTAAAAGGGCGGGCCTCTGAGCCGCTTTGTTCTCCTTGTGTGGAAAAAAGTCGTTTTAGAAGGTGAAAAAGACCATTTTTTGAGACTTTGCCGGCCTCTCCCGTCCAAACGCTCGGGGATTGAGAGTCGTCCTTTATACAGAGGATAGAGTTCGACGAGCTGTATTAAACGCACTCATCGGCTTTCTTTTAACTACACGTACTGCAGAGTTATGGCGGCTAGAATGTCGGCGGAATGGGGGTTTGAACGCTACCCCTTGTTTTCTCGAAAATCAGAAAGTGTTCGCGATTGCCATTTTGATGCTATCGTGTAAGAAGTAAGTGAATGGGGAAGACAGGGCCGCACCCCGTTCCTCGGTATGACCATTATTTCCGGTATTAGAGACTCAAATGTTGTAGGTACCCAAAAATTAACGTTACAAAAAAGTGTGACGGATTTGGTGGATTTTAGCGGTGATTACTAGGGAACATGCGGGGATGCTACAGTTAAAACGGCGGGCCTCTGAGCCGCTTCGTTCTCCTTGTGTGGAAAAAAAGTGTGTTTTGGAAAGTCTAAATGAATATTTTTTGAAAATTTTCCGGCCTCTCCCGTCTAAACGCGCTGGGTAGAGAGTTGTCCTTTATACTGAAGATAGAGTTCGACGAGCTATATTAAACGCACTCATCGGCTTTCTTCTAACTACACGTACTGCAGAGTCATGGCGGCTAGAATGTCGGCGGAATGGGGTTTGAACCCTTCCCCCTTTTTTTTTTTTTTTTTTTTTTCGAAAATCAGAAAGTGTTCCCTATTGCCATTTTGATGCTATCCTGTAAGAAGAATGTCAAGGGGGAAGACAGGGCCGCACCCCGTTCCTCGGTATGACCATTATTTGCGGAATTAGAGACTCAAATATTTTAGGTACCCAAAAATTAAGGCTAGAAAAAAGGGTGATGGATTTGCTGGATTTTCGCGTTGATTACTAGGGAACATGCGGCGATGCTACAGTTAAAAGGGCGGGCCTCTAAGGAGCTTCGTTCTCCTTGTATGGAAAAAAGTCAGTTTTGGAAGGTCAAAATGACCATTTTTTTGCAAATTTGCCGGCCTCTCCCGTCCAAACGCGCGGGGATAGCGAGTTGCCCTTTATACTGAGGATAGAGTTCGACGAGCTGTATTAAACGCACTCATCGGCTTTCTTCTAACTACACGTACTGCAGAGTTATGGCGGCAAGAACGTCGGCGGAATCTCGAAAATCAGAAAGTGTTCGCGATTGCCATTTTGATGCTATCGTGTAAGATGTAAGTCAAGGGGGAAGACAGGGGCGCACCCCATTCCTCGGTATGACCATTATTTCCGGAATTAGAGACTCAAATATTTTAGGTACCCAAAAATTAAGGCTAGAAAATAGTGTGACGGAATTGGTGGATTTTAGCGGTGATTACTAGGGAACATGCGGGGATGCTACAGTTAAAACGGCGGTCCCCTGAGCCGCTTCGATGTCCTTGTGTGAAAAAAAGTGTGTTTTGGAAGGTCTAAATGACCATTTTTTTAAATTTTGCCGGTCTGTCCCGTCCAAACGCGCAGGGATAGGGAGTTGTCCTTTATACTGAAGATAGAGTTCGACGAGCTGTATTAAAGGCACCCATCGGCTTTCTTCTAACTACACGTACTTCAGAGTCATGGCGGCTAGAAAAAAAAATGTTATGTTTTATTTAACGACGCAGGCAACTGCAGAGGTTATATCAGCGTCGCCGGATGTGCCGGAATTTTGTCCCGCAGGAGTTCTTTTACATGCCAGTAAATCTACTGACATGAGCCTGTCACATTTAAGCACACTTAAATGCCATCGACCTGGCCCGGGATCGAACCCGCAACCTTGGGCATAGATGGCCAGCGCTATACCAACTTGCCAACCAGGTCGACTGGCGGCTAGAATGTCGACGGAATGGGGGTTTGAATCCTTCGCCTTTTTTTTTCTCGAAAATCAGAAAGTGTTCGCTATTGCCATTTTGATGCTATCGTGTAAGAAGTAAGTCAAGGGGGAAGACAGGGCCGCACCCCGTTCCTCGGTAAGACCATTATTTCCGGAATTAGAGACTCAAATATTTCAAGTACCCACAAATTAAGGCTAGAAAAAAGTGTGACGAATTTGCTGGATTTTAGCGGTGATTACTTGGGAACATGCGGGGATGCTACAGTTAAAAGGGCGGGCGTCTGAGCCGCTTTGTTCTCCTTGTGTGGAAAAAAGTCGTTTTAGAAGGTGAAATAGACCATTTTTTGAAACTTTGCCGGCCTCTCCCGTCCAAACGCGCTGGGTAGAGATTTGTGCTTTATACTGAAGATAGAGTTCGGCGAGCTGTATTAAACGCACTCATCAGGTTTCTTCTATCTACACGTACTGCAGAGATATGGCGGCTACAATGTCGCCGGTATGGGGGTTTGAACCCCTCCTCTTTTTTTCTCGAAAATAAGAAAGTGTTCGCGATTGCCATTTTGATGCTATCGTGTAAGAAGTAAGTCAAGGGGGACGACAGGGCCACAGCCCGTTCCTCGGTTTGACCATTATTTCCGGAATTAGAAACTCAAATATGTTAGGTACGCAAAAATTAAGGCTAGAAAAAAGTGTGACGGATTTGGTGGATTTTAGCGGTGATTACTTGGGAACATGCGGGGATGGTACAGTTAAAAATGCGGGCCTCTGAGCCGCTTCGTTCTCCTTGTGAAAAAAAAAGTTGTTTTAGAAGTAGAAAATGACCATTTGTTTTTAATTTTCCGGCCTCTCCCGTCCAAACGCGCGGGGTAGAGAGTTGTGCTTTGTACTGAAGTTAGAATTCGACGAGCTATATTAAAGGCACTTAACGGCTTTCTTCTATCTACACGTACTGCAGAGGTATGGCGGCTAGAATGTCGGCGGAATGGCGGTTTGAACACCACCTCTTTTTTTCTCGAAAATCAGAAAGTGTTCGCCATTGCCATTTTGATGCAATTGTGTAAGAAGTAAGTGAAGGGGGAAGACAGGGCCGCACCCAGTTCCTCGGTTTGACCATTATTTCAGTAATTAGAGACTCAAATGTTTTAGGTACCCAAAAATTAAGGCTAGAAAAATGTGTGACAGATTTGGGGGATTTTAGCTGTGATTACTAGGGAACATGCGGGGATGGTACAGTTAAAAGTGCGGGCCTCTGACCCGCTTCGTTCTCCTTGTGTGAAAAAAAGTCTGTTTTTGAAGGTAAAAAAGACCATTTTTTTTAATTTTGCCGGCCTCTCCCGTCCAAACGCTCGGGGATAGAGAGTTGTCCTTTATACTGAGGATAGAGTTCGACGAGCTGTATTCAACGCAGTCATCGGCTTTCTTCTAACTACACGTACTGCAGAGTTATGGCGGCTAGAATGTCGGCGGAATGGGGGTTTGAACCCTTCCCCTTTTTTTCTCGAAAATCAGAAAGTGTTCGCGATTGCCATTTTGATGCTATCGTGTAAGAAGTAAGACAAGGGGGAAGACAGGCCCGCACCCCGTGCCTCGGTATGACCATTATTTCCGGAATTAGAGACTCAGATGTTGTAGGTACACAAAAATTAACGTTAGAAAAAAGTGTGACGGATTTGGAGGATTTTAGCGGTGATTACTAGGGAACATGTGGGAATGGTACAGTTAAAAGGGCGGGCCTCTGAGCCGTTTCGTTCTCCTTGTGTGGAAAAAAGTCGTTTTAGAAGGTGAAAAAGACCATTTTTTTGAAACTTTGCCGGCCTCTCCCGTCCAAACGCGCTGGGTAGAGAGTTGTCCTTTATACTGAAGATAGAGTTCGACGAGATGTATTAAACGCACTCATCGGCTTTCTTCTATCTACACGTACTGCAGAGGTATGGCGTCTAGAATGTCGGCGGAATGGGGGTTTGAACCCCTCCTCTTTTTTTCTCGAAAACCAGAAAGTGTTCGCGATTGCCATTTTGATGCTATCGTGTAAGAAGTAAGTTAAGGGGGAGTACAGGTCCGCAACCCGTTCCTCGGTTTGACCATTATTTCCGGAATTAGAGACTCAAATATTTTAGGTACCCAAAAATTAAGGCTAGAAAAAAGTGTGACGGATTTGGAGGATTTTAGCGGTGTTTACTAGGGAACATGCGGGGTTGGTACAGTTAAAAGGGCGGGTCTCTGAGCCGCTTCGTTCTCCTTGTGTGGAAAAAGGTCTGTTTCTGAAGGTCAAAAAGACCATTTTTTAAATTTTGCCGGCCTCTCCCGTCCAAACGCTCGGGGATAGAGAGTTGTCCTTTATACTGAGGATAGAGTTCGACGAGCTGTATTAAAGGCACTCATCGGCTTTCTTCTATCTACTCGTACTGCAGAGGTATGGCGGCTAGAATGTCGGCGGAATGGGGATTTGAACACCTTCTCTTTTTTTTCGAAAATCAGAAAGTGTTCGCGATTGCCATTTTGATGCTATCGTGTAAGAAGTAAGTCAAGGTTGAAGACAGGGCGGCACCCGTTCCTCGGTATGACCATTATTTCCGGAATTAGAGACTCAAATATTTTAGGTACCCAAAAATTAAGGCTAGAAAAATGTGTGACGGATTTGCTGGATTTTAGCGGCGATTACTAGGGAACATGCGGGGATGGTACAGTTAAAAGGGCGGGCCTCTGAACCGCTTCGTTCTCCTTGTGTGGAGAAAAGTCTCTTTTGGAAGGTAAAAATGACCATTTTTTGAAAATATGCCGCCTTCTCCCGTCCAAACGCGCGGGGATAGAGAATTGTCCTTTATACTGAAGATAGAGTTCGTCTAGCTGTATTCAACGCACTCATCGGCGTTCTTCTATCTACACTTACTGCAGAGTTATGGCGGCTAGAATGTCGGAGGAATGGGGGTTGAACCCATCCCCTTTTTTTCTCGAAAATCACAAAGTGTTCGCGAATCCCATTTTGAAGCTATCGTGTAAAAAGTAAGTCAAGGGGGAAGACAGGGCCTCACCCCGTTCCTCGGTATGATCATTATTTCCGGAATTACAGACTCAAATGTTGTAAGTACCCAAAAATTAACGTTAGAAAAAAGTGTGACGGATTTGGTGGATTTTAGCGGTGATTACTATGGAACATGCGGGGATGGTACAGTTAAAAGGGCGGGCCTCTGAGCCGCTTTGTTCTCCTTGATGTGGAAAAAAGTCGTTTTAGAAGGTCAAAATGACCATTTTTGGAAATTATGCCGCCTTCTCCCGTCCAAACGCGCGGGGATAGAGAATTGTCCTTTATACTGAAGATAGAGTTCGTCTAGCTGTATTCAACGCACTCATCGGCTTTCTTCTATCTACACGTACTGCAGAGTTATGGCGGCTAGAATGTCGGCGGAATGGGGGTTTGAACTCTTCCCCTTTTTTTCTCGAAAATCAGAAAGTGTTCGCGATTGTCATTTTGATGCTATCGTGTAAGAAGTAAGTCAAGGGGGAAGACAGGGCCTCACCCTGTTCCTCGGTATGATCATTATTTCCGGAATTAGAGACTCAAATGTTGTAAGTACCCAAAAATTAACGTTAGAAAAAAGTCTGACGGATTTGGTGGATTTTAGCGGTGATTACTAGGGAACATGCGGGGATGCTACAGTTAAAACGGCGGGCCTCTAAGCCGCTTCGTTCTCCTTGTGTGGAAAAAGGTCTGTTTCGGAAGGTCTAAATGACAATTTTTTTAAATTTTGCCGGCCTCTCCCGTTCAAACCCGCGGAGATAGGGTGTTGTCCTTTATACTGAAGATAGAGTTCGACGAGCTGTCTTAAAGGCACTCATCGGCTTTCTTCTGACTACACGTACTGCAGAGTCATGGCGGCTAGAATGTCGGCGGAATGGGGGTTTGTACCCTTCCCCTTTTTTTCTCGAAAATCAGAAAGTGTTCGCGATTGCCATTTTGATGCTATCGTGTAAGTTGTAAGTCAAGTGGGAAGTCAGGTCCGCACCCGTTCCTCCGTATGACCATTATTTCCGGAATTAGAGACTCAAATATTTTAGGTACCCAAAATTTAACGCTAGAAAAAAGTGTGACGGATTTGCTGGATTTTAGCGGTGATTACTAGGGAACATGCGGGGATGGTACAGTTAAAAGGGCGGGCCTCTGAACCGCTTCGTTCTCCTTGTGTGGAAAAAAGTCTGTTTTGGAAGTTCAAAATGACCATTTTTTGAAAATTTGCCGGCCTCTCCCGTCCAAATGCGCGGGGATAGAGAATTGTCCTTTATACTGAAGATAGAGTTCGTCTAGCTGTATTCAACGCACTCATCGGCTTTTTCTAACTACACTTACTGCTAAGTTATGGCGGCTAGAATGTCGGCGGAATGGGGGTTTGAACCATTCCCCTTTTTTTCTCGAAAATCAGAAAGTGTTCGCGATTGTCATTTCGATGCTATCGTGTAAGAAGTAAGTCAAGGGGGAAGACAGGGCCGCACCGCGTTCCTCGGTAAGACCATTATTTCCGGAATTAGAGACTCAAATGTTGTAGTCACCGAAAATTTAACGTTAGAAAAAAGTGTGACGGATTTGGTGGAATTTAGCGGTGATTACTAGGGAACATGCGAGGATGCTACAGTTAAAACGGTGGGCCTCTAAGCCGCTTCGTTCTCCTTGTGTGGAAAAAAGTTTGTTTTGGAAAGTCTAAATGAACATTTTATTAAATTTTGCCGGCCTCTCCCGTCCAAACGCGCGGGGATAGGGTGTTGTTCTTTATACTGAAGATAGAGTTCGATGAGCTGTATTAAAGGCACTCATCGGCTTTCTTCTAACTACACGTACTGCAGAGTCATGGCGGCTAGAATGTCGGCGGAATGGGGGTTTGAACCCTTCCCCTTTTTTTCTCGAAAATCAGAAAGTGTTCGCGATTGCCATTTTCATGCTATCGTGTAAGTTGTAAGTCAAGGGGGAAGTCAGGTCCGCACCCGTTCCTCCGTTTGACCATTATTTCCGGAATTAGAGACTCAAATATTTTAGGTACCCAAAAATTAACGCTAGAACAAAGTGTGACGGATTTGCTGGATTTTAGCCGAGATTACTAGGGTACATGAGGGATGGTACAGTTAAAAGGGCGGGCCTCTGAGCCGCTTCGTTCTCCTTGTGTGGAAAAAAGTCCGTTTTTGAAGGTCAAAAAGACCATTTTTTGAAATTTTGCCGGCCTCTCCCGTCCAAACGCTCGCGGATAGAGAGTTGTCATTTATACTGAGGATAGAATTCGACGATCTGTATTAAACGCACTCATCGGCTTTCTTCTAACTGCACTTACTGCAGAGTTATGGCGGCTAGAATGTCGGCGGAATGGGGGTTTGAACCCTTCCCCTTTATTTCTCGAAAATCGGAAAGTGTTCGCCATTGTAATTTTGATGCTATCGTGTAAGAAGTAAGTCAAGGGGCAAGACAGGGCCGCACCCCGTTCCTCGGTATGATCATTATTTTCGGAATTAGAGACTCAAATATTTTAAGTACCCAAAAATTAAGGCTAGAAAAAAGTGTGATGAATTTGCTGGTTTTTAGCGGTGATTACTTGGGAACATGCCCGGATGCTACAGGTAAAAGGGCGGGCCTCTGAGCCGCTTTGTTCTCCTTGTGTAGAAAAAGTCTGTTCGAAGGTCATAATGACCATTTTTTGAAATATTGCCGGCCTCTCCCGTCCAAACGCTCGGGGATAGATAGTTGTCCTTTATACAGAGGATAGAGTTCGACGAGTTGTATTCAACGCACTCATCGGCTTTCTTCTAACTACACGTACTGCAGAGTTATGGCGGCTAGAATGTCGGAGGAATGGGGGTTTGAACCCTTTCCTTTTTTTCTCGAAAATCAGAAAGTGTTCGCGATCGCCATTTTGATGCTATCGTGTAAGAAGTAAGTCAAGGGGGAAGACAGGGCCGCACCCGTTCCTCGGTATGGCCATTATTTCCGGAATTAGAGACTCAAATAGTTTAGGTACCCAAAAATTAACTCTAGAAAAATGTGTGACGGATTTGCTGGATTTTAGCGGCGATTACTAGGGAACATGCGGGGATGGTACAGTAAAATGGCGGGCCTCTGAACCGCTTCGTTCTCCTTGTGTGGAGAAAAGTCTCTTTTGGAAGGTAAAAATGACCATTTTTTGAAAATTTGCCCCCTTCTCCCGTCCAAACGCGCGGGGATAGATAATTGTCCTTTATACTGAAGATAGAGTTCGTCTAGCTTATTCAACGCACTCATCGGCTTTCTTCTAACTACACGTACTGCAGAGTTATGGCGGCTAGAATGTCGGCGGAATGGGGGTTTGAACCCATCCCCTTTTTTTTCTCGAAAATCATAAAGTGTTCGCGAATGCCATTTTGAAGCTATCGTGTAAAAAGTAAGTCAAGGGGGAAGACAGGGCCGCACCCGTTCCTCGGTATGACCATTATTTCCGGAATTAGAGACTCAAATAGTTTAGGTACCCAAAAATTAACTCTAGAAAAATGTGTGACGGATTTGCTGGATTTTAGCGGCGATTACTAGGGAACATGCGGGGATGGTACAGTAAAATGGCGGGCCTCTGAACCGCTTCGTTCTCCTTGTGTGGAGAAAAGTCTCTTTTGGAAGGTAAAAATGACCATTTTTTGAAAATTTGCCCCCTTCTCCCGTCCAAACGCGCGGGGATAGATAATTGTCCTTTATACTGAAGATAGAGTTCGTCTAGCTTATTCAACGCACTCATCGGCTTTCTTCTAACTACACGTACTGCAGAGTTATGGCGGCTAGAATGTCGGCGGAATGGGGGTTTGAACCCATCCCCTTTTTTTTCTCGAAAATCATAAAGTGTTCGCGAATGCCATTTTGAAGCTATCGTGTAAAAAGTAAGTCAAGGGGGAAGACAGGGCCGCACCCCGTTCCTCGGTATGACCATTATTTCCGGAATTACAGACTCAAATGTTGTAGCTACCCAAAAATTAACGTTAGAAAAAAGTGTGACAGATTTGGTGGATTTTAGCGGTGATTACTAGGGAACATGCGGGGAAGCTACAGTTAAAAGGGCGGGCCTCTGAACCGCTTTGTTCTCCTTGTGTGGAAAAAAGTCGTTTTAGAAGGTGAAAATGACCATTTTTGGAAATTTTCCTGCCTCTCCCGTCCAAACGCGCGGGGTAGAGATTTTTGCTTATTATTGAAGATAGAGTTTGACGAGATGTATTAAACGCACTCATCGGCTTTCTTCTATCTACACGTACTGCAGAGGTATGGCGGCTAGAATGTCGGCGGAATGGGGGTTTGAACCCGTCCTCTTTTTTTCTCGAAAATCAGAAAGTGTTTGCGATTGCCATTTTGATGCTATCGTGTAAGAAGTAAGTCAAGGGGGAAGACAGGGCCGCACCCCGTTACTCGGTTTGACCATTATTTCCGGAATTAGAGACTCAATTATTTTAGGTACCCAAAAATTAAGGCTAGAAAAAAGTGTCACGGATTTGGTGGATTTTAGCGGTGATTACTAGGGAACATGCGGGGATGGTACAGTTAAAAGGGCGGGCCTCTGAGCCGCTTCGTTCTCCTTGTGTGGAAAAAAGTCTGTTTTTGAAGGTCAAAAAGACCATTTTTTGAAATTTTGCCGGCCTCTCCCGTCCAAACGCTCGGGGATAGAGAGTTGTCCTTTATATGAGGATAGAATTCGACGAGCTGTATTAAACGCACTCATCGGCTTTCTTCTAACTACACTTACTGCAGAGTTATGGCGGCTAGAATGTCGGCGGAATGGGGGTTTGAACCCTTCCCCTTTTTTTCTCGAAAATCAGAAAGTTGTCGCGATTGTCATTTTGATGCTATCGTGTAAGAAGTAAGTCAAGGGGGAAGACAGGGCCGCACACCGTTCCTCGGTATTACCATTATTTCCGGAATTAGAGACTCAAATGTTGTAGGTACCCAAAAATTAACGTTAGAAAAAAGTGTGACGGATTTGCTGGATTTTAGCGGTGATTACTAGGGAACATGCGGGGATGCTACAGTTAAAACGGCGGGCCTCTAAGCCGCTTCGTTGTCCTTGTGTGGAAAAAAAGTCTCTTTTGGAAGGTCATAATGACCATTTTTTTTAATTTTGCCGGCATCTCCCGTCCAAACGCGAGGGGATAGGGTGTTGTCCTTTATACTGAAGATAGAGTTCAACGAGCTGTATTAAAGGCACTCATCGTCTTTCTTCTAACCACACGTACTGCAGAGTCATGGCGGCTAGAATGTCGGCGGAATGGGGGTTTGAACCCTTCCCCTTTTTTTCTCGAAAATCAGAAAGTGTTCGCGATTGCCATTTTGATGCTATCGTGTAAGTTGTAAGTCAAGGGGGAAGTCAGGTCCGCACCCGTTCCTCCGTATGACCATTATTTCCGGAATTAGAGACTCAAATATTTTAGGTACCCAAAAATTAACGCTAGAAAAAAGTGTGACGGATTTGCTGGATTTTAGCTGTGATTACTAGGGAACATGAGGGGATGGTACAGTTAAAAGGGCGGGCCTCTGAGCCGCTTCGTTCTCCTTGTGTGGAAAAAAGTCTGTTTTGGAAGGTAAAAATAACCATTATTTTTTTTATTTGCCGGCCTCTCCCGTCCTAACGCGCGGGGATAGAGAGTTGTCCTTTATACTGAGGATAGAATTCGACGAGCTATATTAAACGCACTCATCGGCTTTCTTCTCACTACACTTACTGCAGAGTTATGGCGGCTAGAATGTCGGCGGAATGGGGGTTTGAACTCTTCCCCTTTTTTTCTCGAAAATCGGAAAGTGTTCGCGATTGTCATTTTGATGCTATCGTGTAAGAAGTAAGTCAAGGGGGAAGACAGGGCCGCACCCCGTTCCTCGGTATAATCATTATTTTCGGAATTAGAGACTCAAATATTTTAAGTACCCAAAAATTAAGGCTAGAAAAAAGTGTGATGAATTTGCTGGTTTTTAGCGGTGATTACTTGGGAACATGCGGGGATGCTACAGTTAAAAGGGCGGGCCTCTGAGCCGCTTTGTTCTCCTTGTGTAGAAAAAGTCTGTTCGAAGGTCATAATGACCATTTTTTGAAATTTTGCCGGCCTCTCCCGTCCAAACGCGCTGGGATAGAGAGTTGTCCTTTATACTGAAGATCCGGTCGAGGTGGGTTCCTCCAAGTGGTGACCGGGGGGTGCAATGGTGGCTCTCGTGCTCCTCTTTTCGGCCATTTTTCGTCCTATCACCAACCACTCCTCTTCGTTCTCTCTTCTTTTTCATCACTATTTCTCTCTGCCGGCCGCCATTGCATGCGGAACGCCCACCACATCATCACAGCCATTTTCACCTCTCCATCCCCGCTGTTTTTTGTTCTTGCCACGTCCGCCACTATGACGGGATTTGTTAACAATGCCTGATGAGGCTTTATTCTTCTTCCCCTTCTAATTCTTATATCTATTATTAGGTTACGTTTCTTAGGTTTATAACTCCCGTCTCACCAGCGGGGATCTTTCCTATCTCCGTGGTCCTGTCCCACGGTTTCGAGCGCGACTTCCAACTTGTGTGGCCCGACAGGGCGCCCAGCAACGAAGCAATAGTGGACCCTTCATACTGCCCCTATATGCAAGTCTAGGTGCGGAGCCCGGACCAGTAGTCATGTACACTCACGTGGAGCCCCAATGGGGGCCCGGAGCGACTTTAACGTCCCGGTGACCGATTCTCCTCGCTGGGGCGGATATGTCGCTCCGACGTGTTACCGCTGACGTATGGGTGTCGCAGTGTAATCAACCACAAGTCCCCTGAAGCTGCGTGCGGTCTCGGATTGCTCCGGCTTTGGGAGGGTCGGTCGGAGTTAGCCGCAGTAGTCTGGCACTTGTATTCAGTGTAGAGTGGGGAGCCACGGGCGGTTATTCCCGTGGTAGGGGCATAAAACTGCGACACGCCTCTGGTGTAAGACTTGCCATTAGGTGTGTAATGACCAGTTTGAAGGGTAACTTGCGTGAAGTGGGTTGCTTGGGATCGGGCTGTGGGGGGGTCCCCACGGCCGGCACAGACCGAGAAGACTTTTTTGGTGTCTTTTTCTTCCGCCCCCCCGGTGGCAGGCTGACGCCGACGGTTCCGTAGTGGGGGCCGGTTTCAAAATGGCTTCTACGCGCTCTTCTTCTCCTCCTTCAGTAAAAGCTAATAAGAAACATAAGACAGGAGAAAGTACGACTGGTGGTCATATGACGAAAATTGCTATGGAATTGGACCCTGAGAAAGTTACTGTAAAAGTGCCTCCTCCAAAGTTTATCAGTATCACATTGGACGGAACGGAAAAAACTATGAAAGACATTAGTCCATTCTACGTGAGACGTGCGCTCGATGGACTCGTTGGAAAGGTCAGAAATGCAAGTCGACTCCGCAACGGTAGTCTCCTCGTTGAGACTGCATCTGCAAAACAGAGTGAGACGCTGTTGAAAGCAAAGTTGCTGGGGTCATACCCCATCAGAGTTGAACGACACTCCTCGCTTAACACAACGCGAGGAGTTGTGCATACAGATTCTCTAGATGGTCTATCAGATGAAGAGATCCAATTAGAGCTGGCGGAACAGTCCGTGTCCAAGGCTTACCGTTTAATACGGAAGCGGGACGGACGGACTGAACCCCTGAGCACAGTCTTTCTGACCTTTGAAACGTCTCTCTTGCCAGAATATATCTTTGTTGGGTATGAGCGTGTCCCTGTGCGTGCGTATGTGCCGAACCCAATGCGGTGATTTAGGTGCCAACGGTTCGGACATACGCAAAAACGTTGCACGAACAATATCATCTGTGCAAAGTGCGGCGGTGCAGACCATGGGGATTCCCCATGTACTGGCGCCGAGCACTGTGTGAATTGTTCTGGGGACCATGCTTCAAATTCTAAAAACTGCCCAAAGTATATGCTGGAAAAGACGATTCAAGAGCTTCGAGTCCGGGAAAATATTAGCTTCTTTGAGGCACGTAAGCGTATTTTAGATAAAGAAAAGAAGGCAACTGAAAAGTCCTATGCGTCTGTACTGCAGAGAGCAACAGAGGGAATTGATGCCACCACACAAACGCCACCTCTTACGAACATACCTGGGAAGCGAATTGAGATCGCAACCCAGACATATGTAGACGCTGCTACTCAGACTGCTGAGTCAGACGACACTTGTGGACTTGACATCAGGCCTTACGTCCCTAAGAAAATTATTGCTATGACAGCAGAGAAGGATTGTAGGCCTAGTAGAACACCAGAACGTCGCACTCCTAGTTCGGGTGGCAGGTCGAGATCACGGTCTCGATCACGTCCTCGATCAAGATCGCGATCAGGAGTGCGACGAACTGCAAGTGAGTCGCCGGAGTCGAAGACAAAGCAGTCGCAGGCAAAAGCATCTTCCCATAGAAAGGAAAAGAAGAGAAGATCCCCTGTTAAGCCACCAACATGATATAGCTCCTCTTGATGACTGATATTGTACAGTGGAATGTGAACGGTGTACACAGCAGATATACAGAACTACAGCAATTGATCTATCATGAAAACCCTGCTATATTATGTCTCCAGGAGACACACCTTCGGCCCGAAAACTCCCTAAGTATCTCGGGATACTACGTTCACCGGTACGATCACCTTGCCGGTATTCGTGCCAACGGAGGTTGTGCTCTCCTATTCCGCCAAAGTATCTTTTCCTCTGTTATCAACATCAACAGTCCACATCAATGCATAGCCGCTCGAGTCACTCTACCTTCCATCCAGTTCTCAATAGTCTCTGTATATATACCCCCAGACACAACTTTCACAGTGCATGACATTGAAGACATTTTCTCGCAGGTACCTGCTCCATATCTGGTAGTGGGGGATTTTAATGCATCCCACCACTCATGGGGCTCAAATTCCGATGATGACAGAGGAAATAAAATAGCAGAGGTATGTACCCGTCTAAATCTTGTTACCCTGAATTCAGGGGAAGCAACACATCTCTCCTTAGCTTATGGTACATACTCCATGATAGATATCTCCATTTGTAGCCCAGTTTTGTCCACGCATTTCGAGTGGTCTGTGATTCACGACCTACATGGTAGTGACCACTATCCCATTCGAATGCGTATGTCCGCTTTACGTCCGGCGGAATCTCGATCTCCAAACTGGGTTCATAAAAAGGCGGACTGGGTCGGATTTTCGGAGTCCATATCATTGGATGATAACGGACATGAAAATGTGGACTCCGTAGTAGACCATTTCTCAAATGTGGTTATAAAGTCAGCGGAACTATCTATCCCCCGGTCGTCCTGCAGGCCAAAACGCTTCTCTGTCCCCTGGTGGACGGATGCCTGCATAGATGCAATACGTGACCGCAAACGTGCTTTACGCCAATTTGAGCGCCATCCGACCCAAGAATATTTTGTCCAGTTTAAACGTCTTCGAGCCAAAGCTCGTCGCATTGTGTGCGATGCTAAGAAGACGTCCTGGACAAATTACGTCAGTTCATTGAAACACAACGTCCCAGCTAACACCATATGGGACAAAGTCCGTCGAATAATGGGGAAACGTAGTTCTGTAATTCCGGGCCTTCTAAACAATGGAGTAACGACCACCAGTCCAATAGACATTGCTGAAATATTTGCTACCACATTTTCACAAATAAGCAGCTCAAATAATTACGACCCGGAATTTCTGAAAATCAAAGATACTGCAGAAAAACGAAACCTAAATTTTCAATCTGACAACACTGAAGACTACAATGCACCGTTCACATCCGAGGAGCTGGAGGAGGCACTAGACACATCCCCTGACACCTCCCCTGGCCCTGATAACATCCATAACCGCATGCTTCGTCATCTTCCACCAGCTGGAAAATCCTTTCTTCTGTCTATGTACAATAGAATCTGGACTGAGGGTGTATTTCCATCTGCTTGGCGTTCTGCCATTGTAATTCCAGTCCAGAAACCGGAAAAGGACCCTTCTTTACCTGGCAATTACAGGCCAATATGTCTCACCAGCTGTGTGTGCAAGGTTATGGAAAAGATGATAAGCAAACGCCTGATGTGGGTACTCCAATCGGGAAACCGATTATCTAACATCCAATGTGGTTTTCGCAAGCGCAGATCCGCCGCAGACCATCTTGTTCGGCTGGAGACCGCCATTAGAGATGCTTTCCTCAAGAAGGAACATCTTGTGGCGGTCTTTTTTGATCTAGAAAAGGCTTACGATACCACGTGGCGTTTCGGAATTCTGCAAACCCTGTATGACTGGGGACTTCGTGGCAGTCTGCCAACGTTTATTGAGAAGTTCATGGCAGAGCGGTATTTCCGAGTTCGAGTAGGCACCACACTTTCTAACGAACATCTCCAAGAAAATGGCGTTCCGCAGGGGTCTGTATTAAGTGTTCTTCTTTTCTGCATTGCGATCAATGGCATTGCCCACTGTGTAGGTAACCGAGTATCTTCTCTCTTGTACGTTGATGACTTCAGTCTATATTACAGTTCCCGATACCTCCCATCTATCGGTCGACAGTTGCAACAGGTCATCAATGTGGTATCGGAGTGGTCTCTTCGCAATGGCTTTAAATTCTCCACTCAAAAGACGCAGTGTGTCCACTTCTACAACCAACGTGGACTCCATCCACATCCTGACCTGCGTCTTAATGGAGTGGAATTGCAATATACAGACACTGCGAGGTTTTTGGGCCTTATCTTTGATTATAAATTAACGTGGGAGGCGCATATCCGTGATTTGAGAAGGCGTTGTGAAAAATCTTTAAACATTTTACGCCTTTTGTCAGGGGTTCGCTGGGGTGCAGACCGCATAGTGCTTTTACGTCTATATCGTTCTCTTATCCGTTCAAAGCTAGATTATGGCTGTTTTATCTATGGCTCAGCAAATAAATCTAAGCTACGTTTCTTAGACACTATCCATCATCATGGGATACGACTCGCTACAGGTGCCTTCCGAACGAGTCGGATAGCGAGCCTGTATTGTGAAGCGGGGGAACCATCACTGTATCGGCGACGTAATGTCCTGTTGTGCTCATATGCGGTTAAACTCCGCTCGCAGCCTGAGCACAATTCTTTCGACTCTTTCCATCATTCGTCTCTTTACGGCCGATACAGTGACAATCCACGGAGACCTCGTCCAGCAGGTGTGCGATTCCGTGAACTGCTCTCTGAGCTCGACGTCGATCTACCATCCGTTCGCACACTAGAATACACCACCACTCCACTGTGGATTATGCGACGCCCCATGTTTGATGTAAGCCTGAGCCAAAGTTTTAAGAATTTTACACCAGCTTTTGTTTATAGACTTCGTTTTAGTGAACTTTTATCGCGATATCCAAATTATTCTTTAGTTTAGACTGACGGATCCCGAGTAAATGATTGTGTTGGTTGCTCCTTCGTTGCAAATGGACAGATATTTAAATATAAACTGAGCGAATATACCAGTGTTTTTACTGCAGAATTATATGCTTTTTACAGAGTTTTATTGTTTTTAATTCGAGAACCTCGGGGCAGATACCTAATCTGCTCCGACTCTTTAAGTGCCATTCAGTCTTTGCAGTGTCTCTATTCAGAGGATCCCCTTGTGTTAAGAACTCAGCAGCTGTTCCACACACTCTTAAGCTCTGATTGCGAGATTGGAGTAGTGTGGATTCCTGGCCATGTCGGAATTGGTGGGAATGAGGCCGCAGATGCTGCAGCCAAAGATGGTGCCACGAATGGCACTCTGGTATATTGGCGCGAGAGGTGGCAAGACTTACAAAATTATTTGAAATGTAGAATATGGTGGCAATGGGAAGGAGAATGGTCTGCACAAGAGGAAAACAAATTACGTAGAATAAAGAATACTGTTCGAGTTTGGGATTCGTCCACAAGAGCTTCACGACACGAAGAAGTTTTACTCACCCGGTTGAGGATTGGCCACTGTTATCTGACACATGGCCATCTGCTACGTGGCGAGCTTCAGCCGGAGTGTGATCTATGCCATGTTCCACTTACAGTGGAACACTTTTTATTACATTATAGAAAATATGACCGTGTCCGTCGGCAATATGGAATTCGGCCGACTCTTCGTGACGCTCTTGGAAATGATTTTAATTGTACAAATGCAGTCCTGAGATTTTTATCGAGTACTGTACTTGACAGGGTGATTTAGTTTATGACCCGTTTTAATTATCCTCCGGACCCTTTACATCCGGAGGTTACACTTGTTATTTAATATATAAGTTTTTTAACAAACTTGACATTCGGACCTTTTACATCCGAGTATTTTAGAAATACGCCAGATAATTTATTTATGGTAGCATTTGTATTGTTATTTTATCTCTTTTTACATATTAGTTAAGGTCAGATTTTTATAATGTTTTATGCATCACCCTGTTCAAACTGCATTTGTGTACCTCGTTTTAATCGTGACATCGTTTTTTAGTTCTTTAAGCATTCTGATTATTGTATAGTTTCTGTTTAAAGAATTTTAGACAAGGGCGCAAATAGCCATAGATGCTGACGCGCCCTTTTTAAACCCCACTAACTATACTGAAGATAGAGTTCGACGAGCTGTATTAAACGCACTCATCGGCTTTCTTCTATCTACTCGTACTGCAGACGTATGGCGGCTAGAATGTCGGCGGAATGGGGGTTTGATCCCCTCCTCTTTTTTTCTCGAAAATCAGAAAGTGTTCGCGATTGCCATTTTGATGCTATCGTGTAAGAAGTAAGTCAAGGGGGAAGACAGGGCCGCACCCCGTTCCTCGGTATGACCATTATTTCCGCAATTAGAGACTCAAATATTTTAGGTACTCAAAAATTAACGCTAGAAAAAAGTGTGACGGATTTGTTGGATTTTAGCTGTGATTACTAGGGAACATGAGGGGATGGTACAGTTAAAAGGGCGGGCCTCTGAGCCGCTTCGTTCTCCTTGTGTGGAAAAAAGTCTGTTTTGGAAGGTAAAAATAACCATTTTTTTTTAATTTGCCGGCCTCTCCCGTCCAAACGCGCGGGGATAGAGAGTTGTCCTTTATACTGAGGGTAGAATTCGACGAGCTGTATTAAACGCACTCATCGGCTTTCTTCTAACTACACCTACTGCAGAGTTATGGCGGCTAGAATGTCGGCGGAATGGGGGTTTGAACCCTTCCCCTTTTTTTCTCGAAAATCGGAAAGTGTTCGCGATTGTCATTTTGATGCTATCGTGTAAGAAGTAAGTCAAGGGGGAAGACAGGGCCGCACCCCGTTCCTCGGTATGATCATTATTTTCGGAATTAGAGACTCAAATATTTTAAGTACCCAAAAATTAAGGCTAGAAAAAATGTGATGAATTTGCTGGTTTTTAGCGGTGATTACTTGGGAACATGCGGGGATGCTACAGTTAAAAGGGCGGGCCTCTGAGCCGCTTTGTTCTCCTTGTGTAGAAAAAGTCTGTTCGAAGGTCATAATGACCATTTTTTGAAATTTTGCCGGCCTCTCACGTACAAACGCGCTGGGATAGAGAGTTGTCCTTTATACTGAAGATAGAGTTCGACGAGCTGTATTAAACGCACTCATCGGCTTTCTTCTATCTACACGTACTGCAGAGGTATGGCGGCTAGAATGTCGGCGGAATGGGGGTTTGATCCCCTCCTCTTTTTTTCTCGAAAATCAGAAAGTGTTCGCGATTGCCATTTTGATGCTATCGTGTAAGAAGTAAGTCAAGGGGGAAGACAGGGCCGCACCCCGTTCCTCGGTATGACCATTATTTCCGCAATTAGAGACTCAAATATTTTAGGTACCCAAAAATTAAGGCTAGAAAAATGTGTGACGGATTTCCTGGATTTTAGCGGTGATTACTAGGGAACATGCGGGGATGGTACAGTTAAAAGGGCGGGCCTCTGAGCCGCTTCGTTCTCCTTGTTTGGAAAAAAGTCTGTTTTTGAAGGTCAAAAAGACCATTTTTTCAAATTTTGCCGGCCTCTCCCGTCCAAACGCTCGGGGATAGAGAGTTGTTCTTTATACTGAGGATTGAGTTCGACGAGCTGTATTAAACGCACTCATCGGCTTTCTTCTATCTACACGTACTGCAGAGGTATGGCGGCTAGAATGTCGGCGGAATGGGGGTTTGAACACCTCCTCTTTTTTTCTCGAAAATCAGAAAGTGTTCGCGATTGCCATTTTGATGCTATCGTGTAAGAAGGAAGTCAAGGGGGAAGACAGGGCCGCACCCCGTTCCTCGGTTTGACCATTATTTCCGGAATTAGAGACTCAAATATTGTAGGTACCCAAAAATTAATGTTAGAAAAAAGTGTGACGGATTTGGTGGATTTTAGCGGTGATTACTAGGGAACATGCGGGGATGCTACAGTTAAAACGGAGGGCCTCTGAGCCGCTTCGTTCTCCTTGTGTGGAAAAAAGTGTGTTTTGGAAAGTCTAAATGACCATTTTTTGAAATTTTGCCGGCCTCTCCCGTCCAAACGCTCGGGGATAGATAGTTGTCCTTTATACAGAGGATAGAATTCGACGAGCTGTATTCAACGCACTCATCGGCTTTCTTCTAACTACACTTACTGCAGAGTTATGGCGGCTAGAATGTCGGCGGAATGGGGGTTTGAACCCTTCCCTTTTTTTTCTCGAAAATCGGAAAGTGTTCGCGATTGTCATTTTGATGCTATCGTGTAAGAAGTAAGTCAAGGGGGAAGACAGGGCCGCACCCCGTTCCTCGGTATGATCATTATTTTCGGAATTAGAGACTCAAATATTTTAAGTACCCAAAAATTAAGGCTAGAAAAAATGTGATGAATTTGCTGGTTTTTAGCGGTGATTACTTGGGAACATGCGGGGATGCTACAGTTAAAAGGGCGGGCCTCTCAGCCGCTTTGTTCTCCTTGTGTAGAAAAAGTCTGTTCGAAGGTCATAATGACCATTTTTTGAAATTTTGCCGGCCTCTCCCGTCCAAACGCGCTGGGATAGAGAGTTGTCCTTTATACTGAAGATAGAGTTCGACGAGCTGTATTAAACGCACTCATCGGCTTTCTTCTATCTACACGTACTGCAGAGGTATGGCGGCTAGAATGTCGGCGGAATGGGGGTTTGATCCCCTCCTCTTTTTTTCTCGAAAATCAGAAAGTGTTCGCGAGTGCCGTTTTGATGCTATCGTGTAAGAAGTAAGTCAAGGGGGAACACAGGGCCGCACCCCGTTCCTTGGTATGACCATTATTTCCGCAATTAGAGATTCAAATATTTTAGGTACCCAAAAATTAAGGCTAGAAAAATGTGTGACGGATTTCCTGGATTTTAGCGGTGATTACTAGGGAACATGCGGGGATGGTACAGTTAAAACGGCGGGCCTCTGAGCCGCTTCGTTCTCCTTGTGTGGAAAAAAGTCGTTTTAGAAGGTGAAAATGACCATTTTTGGAAATTTTCCGGCCTCTCCCGTCCAAACGCGCGGGGTAGAGATTTGTGCTTTTTATTGAAGGTAGAGTTTGACGAGATGTATTAAACGCACTCATCGGCTTTCTTCTATCTACACGTACTGCAGAGGTATGGCGGCTAGAATGTCGGCGGAATGGGGGTTTGAACCCATCCCCTTTTTTTTCTCGAAAATCACAAAGTGTTCGCGAATGCCATTTTGAAGCTATCGTGTAAAAAGTAAGTCAAGGGGGAAGACAGGGCCGCACCCCGTTCCTCGGTATGACCATTATTTCCCGAATTACAGTCTCAAATGTTGTAGGTACCCAAAAATTAACGTTAGAAAAAAGTGTCACAGATTTGGTGGATTTTAGCGGTGATTACTAGGGAACATGCGGGGATGCTACAGTTAAAACGGCGGGCCTCTAAGCCGCTTCGTTCACCTTGTGTGGAAAAAAAGTATGTTTTGGAAGGTCTAAATGACCATTTTTTTTAATTTTGCCGGCCTCTCCCGTCCAAACGCGATGGGATAGGGTGTTGTCCTTTATACTGAAGATAGAGTTCGACGAGCTGTATTAAAGGCACTCATCGGCTTTCTTCTAACTACACGTACTGCAGAGTCATGGCGGCTAGAATGTCGGCGGAATGGGGGTTTGAACCCTTCCCCTTTTTTTCTCGAAAATCAGAAAGTGTTCGCGATTGCCATTTTGATGCTATCGTGTAAGTTGTAAGTCAAGGGGGAAGTCAGGTCCGCACCCGTTCCTCCGTATGACCATTATTTCTGGAATTAGAGACTCAAATATTTTAGGTACCCAAAAATTAACGCTAGAAAAAAGTGTGACGGATTTGCTGGATTTTAGCTGTGATTACTAGGGAACATGAGGGGATGGTACAGTTAAAAGGGCGGGACTCTGAGCCGCTTCGTTCTCCTTGTGTGGAAAAAAGTCTGTTTTGGAAGGTAAAAATATCCATTTTTTTTAATTTGCCGGCCTCTCCCGTCCAAACGCGCGGGGATAGAGAGTTGTCCTTTATACTGAGGATAGAATTCGACGAGCTGTATTTAACCGCACTCATCGGCTTTCTTCTAACTACACTTACTGCTGAGTTATGGCGGCTAGAATGTCGGCGGAATGGGGGTTTGAACCCTTCCCCTTTTTTTCTCGAAAATCGGAAAGTGTTCGCGATTGTCATTTTGATGCTATCGTGTAAGAAGTAAGTCAAGTGGGAAGACAGGGCCGCACCCCGTTCCTCGGTATGATCATTATTTTCGGAATTAGAGACTCAATTATTTTAAGTACCCAAAAATTAAGGCTAGAAAAAAGTATGATGAATTTGCTGGTTTTTAGCGGTGATTACTAGGGAACATGCGGGGATGCTACAGTTAAAAGGGCGGGACTCTGAGCCCCTTTGTTCTCCTTGTGTAGAAAAAGTCTGTTCGAAGGTCATAATGACCATTTTTTGAAATTTTGCCGGCCTCTCCCGTCCAAACGCGCTGGGATAGAGAGTTGTCCTTTATACTGAAGATAGAGTTCGACGAGCTGTTTTAAACGCACTCATCGGCTTTCTTCTATCTACACGTACTGCAGAGGTATGGCGGCTAGAATGTCGGCGGAATGGGGGTTTGATCCCCTCCTCTTTGTTTCTCGAAAATCAGAAAGTGTTCGCGATGCCATTTTGATGCTATCGTGTAAGAAGTAAGTCAAGGGGGAAGACAGGGCCGCACCCCGTTCCTCGGTATGACCATTATTTCCGCAATTAGAGACTCAAATATTTTAGGTACCCAAAAATTAACGCTAGAAAAAAGTGTGACGGATTTGCTGGATTTTAGCTGTGATTACTAGGGAACATGAGGGGATGGTACAGTTAAAAGGGCGGGCCTCTGAGCCGCTTCGTTCTCCTTGTGTGGAAAAAAGTCTGTTTTGGAAGATAAAAATAACTATTTTTTTTAATTTGCCGGCCTCTCCCGTCCAAACGCGCGGGGATAGAGAGTTGTCCTTTATACTGAGGATAGAATTCGACGAGCTGTATTAAACGCACTCATCGGCTTTCTTCTAACTACACTTACTGCAGAGTTATGGCGGCTAGAATGTCGGCGGAATGGGGGTTTGAACCCTTCCCCTTTTTTTCTCGAAAATCGGAAAGTGTTCGCGATTGTCATTTTGATGCTATCGTGTAAGAAGTAAGTCAAGGGGGAAGACAGGGCCGCACCCCATTCCTCGGTATGATCATTATTTTCGGAATTATAGACTCAAATATTTTAAGTACCCAAAAATTAAGGCTAGAAAAAAGTGTGATGAATTTGCTGGTTTTTAGCTGTGATTACTAGGGAACATGCGGGGATGCTACAGTTAAAAGGGCGGGCCTCTGAGCCGCTTTGTTCTCCTTGTGTAGAAAAAGTCTGTTCGAAGGTCATAATGACCATTTTTTGAAATTTTGGCGGCCTCTTCCGTCCAAACGCGCTGGGATAGAGAGTTGTCCTTTATACTGAAGATAGAGTTCGACGAGCTGTATTAAACGCACTCTTCGGCTTTCTTCTATCTACACGTACTGCAGAGGTATGGCGGCTAGAATGTCGGCGGAATGGGGGTTTGATCCCCTCCTCTTTTTTTCTCGAAAATCAGAAAGTGTTCGCGATTGCCATTTTGATGCTATCGTGTAAGAAGTAAGTCAAGGGGGAAGACAGGGCCGCACCCCGTTCCTCGGTATGACCATTATTTCCGCAATTAGAGACTCAAATATTTTAGGTACCCAAAAATTAAGGCTAGAAAAATGTGTGACGGATTTCCTGGATTTTAGCGGTGATTACTAGGGAACATGCGGGGATGGTACAGTTAAAAGGGCGGGCCTCTGAGCCGCTTCGTTCTCCTTGTGTGGAAAAAAGTCTGTTTTTGAAGGTCAAAAAGACCATTTTTTCAAATTTTGCCGGCCTCTCCCGTCCAAATGCTCGGGGATAGAGAGTTGTCCTTTATACTGAGGATTGAGTTCGACGAGCTGTATTAAACGCACACATCGGCTTTCTTCTATCTACACGTACTGCAGAGTTATGGCGGCTAGAATGTCGGCGGAATGGGGGTTTGAACACCTCTTTTTTTTCTCGAAAATCAGAAAGTGTTCGCGATTGCCATTTTGATGCTATCGTGTAAGAAGGAAGTCAAGGGGGAAGACAGGGCCGCACCCCGTTCCTCGGTTTGACCATTATTTCCGGAATTAGAGACTCAAATATTGTAGGTACCCAAAAATTAACGTTAGAAAAAAGTGTGACGGATTTGGTGGATTTTAGCGGTGATTACTAGGAAACATACGGGGATGCTACAGTTACAACGGCGGGCCTCTGAGCCGCTTCGTTCTCCTTGTGTGGAAAAAAGTGTGTTTTGGAAAGTCTAAATGACCATTTTTTTTTAATTTTGCCGGCCTCTCCCGTCCAAACGCTCGGGGATTCATAGTTGTCCTTTATACAGAGGATAGAGTTCGACGAGTTGTATTCAACGCACTCATCGGCTTTCTTCTAACTACAAGTACTGCAGAGTTTTGGCGGCTAGAATGTCGGCGGAGTGGGGGTTTGAACCCTTTCCTTTTTTTTCTCGAAAATCAGAAAGTGTTCGCGATTGCCATTTTGATGCTATCGTGTAAGAAGTAAGTCAAGGGGGAAGACAGGGCCGCACCCGTTCCTCGGTATGACCATTATTTCCGGAATTAGAGACTCAAATATTTTAGGTACCCAAAAATTAAGGCTAGAAAAATGTGTGACGGATTAGCTGGATTTTAGTGGCGATTACTAGGGAACATGCGGGGATAGTACAGTAAAAAGTGCGGGCCTCTGAACCGCTTCGTTCTCCTTGTGTGGAGAAAAGTCTCTTTTGGAAGATAAAAATGACCATTTTTTGAAAATTTGCCCCCTTCTCCCGTCCAAACGCGCTGGGATAGATAATTGTCCTTTATACTGAAGATAGAGTTCGTCTAGCTGTATTCAACGCACTCATCGCCTTTCTTCTAACTACACGTACTGCAGAGTTATGGCGGCTAGAATGTCGGCGGAATGGGGGTTTGAACTCTTCCCCTTTTTTTCTCGAAAATCACAAAGTGTTCGCGAATGCCATTTTGAAGCTATCGTGTAAAAAGTAAGTCAAGGGGGAAGACAGGGCCGCACCCCGTTCCTCGGTATGACCATTATTTCCGGAATTACAGACTCAAATGTTGTAGGTACCCAAAAATTAACGTTAGAAAAAAGTGTGACAGATTTGGTGGATTTTAGCGGTGATTACTAGGGAACATGCGGGGATGCTACAGTTAAAAGGGCGGGCCTCTGAGCCGCTTCGTTCTCCTTGTGTGGAAAAAAAGTCTGTTTTGGAAGGTCTAAATGACCATTTTTTTAAATTTTGCCGGCCTCTCCCGTCCAAACGCGAGGGGATAGGGTGTTGTCCTTTATACTGAAGATAGAGTTCGACGAGCTGTATTAAAGGCACTCATCGGCTTTCTTCTAACTACACGTACTGCAGAGTCATGGCGGCTAGAATGTCGGCGGAATGGGGGTTTGAACCCTTCCCTTTTTTTTCTCGAAAATCACAAAGTGTTCGCGATTGCCATTTTGAAGCTATCGTGTAAAAAGTAAGTCAAGGGGGAAGACAGGGCCGCACCCCGTTCCTCGGTATGACCATTATTTCCGGAATTACAGACTCAAATGTTGTAGGTACCCAAAAATTAACGTTAGAAAAAAGTGTGACAGATTTGGTGGATTTTAGCGGTGATTAGTAGGGAACATGCGGGGATGCTACAGTTAAAAGGGCGGGACTCTGAGCCGCTTTGTTCTCCTTGTGTGGAAAAAAGTCGTTTTAGAAGGTGAAAATGACCATTTTTGGAAATTTTCCGGCCTCTCCCGTCCAAACGCGCGGGGTAGATATTTGTGCTTTTTATTGAAGATAGAGTCTGACGAGATGTATTAAACGCACTCATCGGCTTTCTTCTATCTACACGTACTGCAGAGGTATCGCGGCTAGAATGTCGGCGGAATGGGGGTTTGAACCCATCCCCTTTTTTTTCTCGAAAATCACAAAGTGTTCGCGAATGCCATTTTGAAGCTATCGTGTAAAAAGTAAGTCAAGGGGGAAGACAGGGCCGCACCCCGTTCCTCGGTATGACCATTATTTCCGGAATTACAGTCTCAAATGTTGTAGGTACCCAAAAATTAACGTTAGAAAAAAGTGTGACAGATTTGGTGGATTTTAGCGGTGATTACTAGGGAACATGCGGGGATGCTACAGTTAAAACGGCGGGCCTCTAAGCCGCTTCGTTGACCTTGTGTGGAAAAAAAGTCTGTTTTGGAAGGTCTAAATGACCATTTTTTTTAATTTTGCCGGCCTCTCCCGTCCAAACGCGATGGGATAGGGTGTTGTCCATTATACTGAAGATAGAGTTCGACGAGCTGTATTAAAGGCACTCATCGGCTTTCTTCTAACTACACGTACTGCAGAGTCATGGCGGCTAGAATGTCGGCGGGATGGGGGTTTGAACCCTTCCCCTTTTTTTCTCGAAAATCAGAAAGTGTTCGCGATTGCCATTTTGATGCTATCGTGTAAGTTGTAAGTCAAGGGGGAAGTCAGGTCCGCACCCGTACCTCCGTATGACCATTATTTCCGGAATTAGAGACTCAAATATTTTAGGTACCCAAAAATTAACGCTAGAAAAAAGTGTGACGGATTTGCTGGATTTTAGCTGTGATTACTAGGGAACATGAGGGGATGGTACAGTTAAAAGGGCGGGACTCTGAGCCGCTTCGTTCTCCTTGTGTGGAAAAAAGTCTGTTTTGGAAGGTAAAAATATCCATTTTTTTTAATTTGCCGGCCTCTCCCGTCCAAACGCGCGGGGATAGAGAGTTGTCCTTTATACTGAGGATAGAATTCGACGAGCTGTATTAAACGCACTCATCGGCTTTCTTCTAACTACACTTACTGCAGAGTTATGGCGGCTAGAATGTCGGCGGAATGGGGGTTTGAACCCTTCCCCTTTTTTTCTCGAAAATCGGAAAGTGTTCGCGATTGTCATTTTGATGCTATCGTGTAAGAAGTAAGTCAAGGGGGAAGACAGGGCCGCACCCCGTTCCTCGGTGTGATCATTATTTTCGGAATTAGAGACTCTATTATTTTAAGTACCCAAAAATTAAGGCTAGAAAAAAGTGTGATGAATTTGCTGGTTTTTAGCGGTGATTACTAGGGAACATGCGGGGATGCTACAGTTAAAAGGGCGGGACTCTGAGCCCCTTTGTTCTCCTTGTGTAGAAAAAGTCTGTTCGAAGGTCATAATGACCATTTTTTGAAATTTTGCCGGCCTCTCCCGTCCAAACGCGAGGGGATAGGGTGTTGTCCTTTATACTGAAGATAGAGTTCGACGAGCTGTATTAAAGGCACTCATCGGCTTTCTTCTAACTACACGTACTGCAGAGTCATGGCGGCTAGAATGTCGGCGGAATGGGGGTTTGAACCCTTCCCTTTTTTTTCTCGAAAATCACAAAGTGTTCGCGATTGCCATTTTGAAGCTATCGTGTAAAAAGTAAGTCAAGGGGGAAGACAGGGCCGCACCCCGTTCCTCGGTATGACCATTATTTCCGGAATTACAGACTCAAATGTTGTAGGTACCCAAAAATTAACGTTAGAAAAAAGTGTGACAGATTTGGTGGATTTTAGCGGTGATTACTAGGGAACATGCGGGGATGCTACAGTTAAAAGGGCGGGACTCTGAGCCGCTTTGTTCTCCTTGTGTGGAAAAAAGTCGTTTTAGAAGGTGAAAATGACCATTTTTGGAAATTTTCCGGCCTCTCCCGTCCAAACGCGCGGGGTAAATATTTGTGCTTTTTATTGAAGATAGAGTCTGACGAGATGTATTAAACGCACTCATCGGCTTTCTTCTATCTACACGTACTGCAGAGGTATGGCGGCTAGAATGTCGGCGGAATGGGGGTTTGAACCCATCCCCTTTTTTTTCTCGAAAATCACAAAGTGTTCGCGAATGCCATTTTGAAGCTATCGTGTAAAAAGTAAGTCAAGGGGGAAGACAGGGCCGCACCCCGTTCCTCGGTATGACCATTATTTCCGGAATTACAGTCTCAAATGTTGTAGGTACCCAAAAATTAACGTTAGAAAAAAGTGTGACAGATTTGGTGGATTTTAGCGGTGATTACTAGGGAACATGCGGGGATGCTACAGTTAAAACGGCGGGCCTCTAAGCCGCTTCGTTGACCTTGTGTGGAAAAAAAGTCTGTTTTGGAAGGTCTAAATGACCATTTTTTTTAATTTTGCCGGCCTCTCCCGTCCAAACGCGATGGGATAGGGTGTTGTCCATTATACTGAAGATAGAGTTCGACGAGCTGTATTAAAGGCACTCATCGGCTTTCTTCTAACTACACGTACTGCAGAGTCATGGCGGCTAGAATGTCGGCGGAATGGGGGTTTGAACCCTTCCCCTTTTTTTCTCGAAAATCAGAAAGTGTTCGCGATTGCCATTTTGATGCTATCGTGTAAGTTGTAAGTCAAGGGGGAAGTCAGGTCCGCACCCGTACCTCCGTATGACCATTATTTCCGGAATTAGAGACTCAAATATTTTAGGTACCCAAAAATTAACGCTAGAAAAAAGTGTGACGGATTTGCTGGATTTTAGCTGTGATTACTAGGGAACATGAGGGGATGGTACAGTTAAAAGGGCGGGACTCTGAGCCGCTTCGTTCTCCTTGTGTGGAAAAAAGTCTGTTTTGGAAGGTAAAAATATCCATTTTTTTTTAATTTGCCGGCCTCTCCCGTCCAAACGCGCGGGGATAGAGAGTTGTCCTTTATACTGAGGATAGAATTCGACGAGCTGTATTAAACGCACTCATCGGCTTTCTTCTAACTACACTTACTGCAGAGTTATGGCGGCTAGAATGTCGGCGGAATGGGGGTTTGAACCCTTCCCCTTTTTTTCTCGAAAATCGGAAAGTGTTCGCGATTGTCATTTTGATGCTATCGTGTAAGAAGTAAGTCAAGGGGGAAGACAGGGCCGCACCCCGTTCCTCGGTGTGATCATTATTTTCGGAATTAGAGACTCTATTATTTTAAGTACCCAAAAATTAAGGCTAGAAAAAAGTGTGATGAATTTGCTGGTTTTTAGCGGTGATTACTAGGGAACATGCGGGGATGCTACAGTTAAAAGGGCGGGACTCTGAGCCCCTTTGTTCTCCTTGTGTAGAAAAAGTCTGTTCGAAGGTCATAATGACCATTTTTTGAAATTTTGCCGGCCTCTCCCGTCCAAACGCGCTGGGATAGAGAGTTGTCCTTTATACTGAAGATAGAGTTCGACGAGCTGTTTTAAACGCACTCATCGGCTTTCTTCTATCTACACGTACTGCAGAGGTATGGCGGCTAGAATGTCGGCGGAATGGGGGTTTGATCCCCTCCTCTTTGTTTCTCGAAAATCAGAAAGTGTTCTCGATGCCATTTTGATGCTATCGTGTAAGAAGTAAGTCAAGGGGGAAGACAGGGCCGCACCCCGTTCCTCGGTATGACCATTATTTCCGCAATTAGAGACTCAAATAATTTAGGTACCCAAAAATTAACGCTAGAAAAAAGTGTGACGGATTTGCTGGATTTTAGCTGTGATTACTAGGGAACATGAGGGGATGGTACAGTTAAAAGGGCGGGCCTCTGAGCCGCTTCGTTCTCCTTGTGTGGAAAAAAGTCTGTTTTTGAAGGTGAAAAAGACCATTTTTTCAAATTTTGCCGGCCTCTCCCGTCCAAACGCTCGGGGATAGAGAGTTGTCCTTTATACTGAGGATTGAGTTCGACGAGCTGTATTAAACGCACTCATCGGCTTTCTTCTATCTACACGTACTGCAGAGTTATGGCGGCTAGAATGTCGGCGGAATGGGGGTTTGAACACCTCCTTTTTTCTCGAAAATCAGAAAGTGTTCGCGATTGCCATTTTGATGCTATCGTGTAAGAAGGAAGTCAAGGGGGAAGACAGGGCCGCACCCCGTTCCTCGGTTTGACCATTATTTCCGGAATTAGAGACTCAAATATTGTAGGTACCCAAAAATTAACGTTAGGAAAAAGTGTGACGGATTTGGTGGATTTTAGCGGTGATTACTAGGGAACATACGGGGATGCTACAGTTAAAACTTCGGGCCTCTGAGCCGCTTCGTTCTCCTTGTGTGGAAAAAAGTGTGTTTTGGAAAGTCTAAATGACCATTTTTTTTTAATTTTGCCGGCCTCTCCCGTCCAAACGCTCGGGGATACATAGTTGTCCTTTATACAGAGGATAGAGTTCGACGAGTTGTATTCAACGCACTCATCGGCTTTCTTCTAACTACAAGTACTGCAGAGTTTTGGCGGCTAGAATGTCGGCGGAGTGGGGGTTTGAACCCTTTCCTTTTTTTTCTCGAAAATCAGAAAGTGTTCGCGATTGCCATTTTGATGCTATCGTGTAAGAAGTAAGTCAAGGGGGAAGACAGGGCCGCACCCGTTCCTCGGTATGACCATTATTTCCGGAATTAGAGACTCAAATATTTTAGGTACCCAAAAATTAAGGCTAGAAAAATGTGTGACGGATTAGCTGGATTTTAGTGGCGATTACTAGGGAACATGCGGGGAGGGTACAGTAAAAAGTGCGGGCCTCTGAACCGCTTCGTTCTCCTTGTGTGGAGAAAAGTGTCTTTTGGAAGATAAAAATGACCATTTTTTTTAAATTTGCCCCCTTCTCCCGTCCAAACGCGCTGGGATAGATAATTGTCCTTTATACTGAAGATAGAGTTCGTCTAGCTGTATTCAACGCACTCATCGCCTTTCTTCTAACTACACGTACTGCAGAGTTATGGCGGCTAGAATGTCGGCGGAATGGGGGTTTGAACCCTTCCCCTTTTTTTCTCGAAAATCACAAAGTGTTCGCGAATGCCATTTTGAAGCTATCGTGTAAAAAGTAAGTCAAGGGGGAAGACAGGGCCGCACCCCGTTCCTCGGTATGACCATTATTTCCGGAATTACAGACTCAAATGTTATAGGTACCCAAAAATTAACGTTAGAAAAAAGTGTGACAGATTTGGTGGATTTTAGCGGTGATTACTAGGGAACATGTGGGGATGCTACAGTTAAATGGGCGGGCCTCTGAGCCGCTTCGTTCTCCTTGTGTGGAAAAAAAGTCTGTTTTGGAAGGTCTAAATGACCATTTTTTTAAATTTTGCCGGCCTCTCCCGTCCAAACGCAAGGGGATAGGGTGTTGTCCTTTATACTGCAGATAGAGTTCGACGAGCTGTATTAAAGGCACTCATCGGCTTTCTTCTAACTACACGTACTGCAGAGTCATGGCGGCTAGAATGTCGGCGGAATGGGGGTTTGATCCCCTCCTCTTTTTTTCTCGAAAATCAGAAAGTGTTCGCGATTGCCATTTTGATGCTATCGTGTAAGAAGTAAGTCAAGGGGGAAGACAGGGGCGCACCCCGTTCCTCGGTATGACCATTAATTCCGCAATTAGAGACTCAAATATTTTAGGTACCCAAAAATTAAAGCTAGAAAAATGTGTGACGGATTTCCTGGATTTTAGCGGTGATTACTAGGGAACATGCGGGGATGCTACAGTTAAAAGGGCGGGCCTCTGAGCCGCTTTGTTCTCCTTGTGTGGAAAAAAGTGGTTTTAGAAAGTGAAAATGACCATTTTTGGAAATTTTCCGGCCTCTCCCGTCCAAACGCGCGGGGTAGAGATTTGTGCTTTTTATTGAAGATAGAGTTTGACGAGATGTATTAAACGCACTCACCGGCTTTCTTCTATCTACACGTACTGCAGAGGTATGGCGGCTAGAATGTCGGCGGAATGGGGGCTTGAACCCGTCCTCTTTTTTTCTCGAAAATCAGAAAGTGTTCGCGATTGCCATTTTTAATGCTATCGTGTAAGAAGTAAGTCAAGGGGGAAGACAGGGCCGCACCCCGTTCCTCGGTTTGACCATTATTTCCGGAATTAGAGACTCAATTATTTTAGGTACCCAAAAATTAAGGATAAAAAAAAGTGTGACGGATATGGTGGATTGTAGCGGTGATTACTAGGGAACATGCGGGGATGGTACAGTTAAAAGGGCGGTCCTCTGAGCCGCTTCGTTCTCCTTGTGTGGAAAAAAGTCTGTTTTTGAAGGCTAAAAAGACCATTTTTTTAATTTTGCCGGCCTCTGCCGTCCAAACGCTCGGGGATAGATAGTTGTCCTTTATACTGAGGATAGAATTCGACGAGCTGTATTAAACGCACTCATCGGCTTTCTTCTAACTACACTTACTGCAGAGTTATGGCGGCTAGAATGTCGGCGGAATGGGGGTTTGAACCCTTCCCCTTTTTTTCTCGAAAATCGGAAAGTGTTCGCGATTGTCATTTTGATGCTATCGTGTAAGAAGTAAGTCAAGGGGGAAGACAGGGCCGCACCCCGTTCCTCGGTATGATAATTATTTTCGGAATTAGAGACTCAAATATTTTAGGTACCCAAAAATTAGGGCTAGAAAAATGTGTGACGGATTTCCTGGTTTTAACGGTGATTACTTGGGAACATGCGGGGATGCTACAGTTAAAAGGGCGGGCCTCTGAGCCGCTTTGTTCTCCTTGTGTAGAAAAAGTCTGTTCGAAGGTCATAATGACCATTTTTTGAAATTTTGCCGGCCTCTCCCGTCCAAACGCGCTGGGATAGAGAGTTGTCCTTTATACTGAAGATAGAGTTCGACGAGCTGTATTAAACGCACTCATCGGCTTTCTTCTATCTACACGTACTGCAGAGGTATGGCGGCTAGAATGTCGGCGGAATGGGGGTTTGAACACCTCCTCTTTTTTTCTCGAAAATCAGAAAGTGTTCGCGATTGCCATTTTGATGCTATCGTGTAAGAAGGAAGTCAAGGGGGAAGACAGGGCCGCACCCCGTTCCTCGGTTTGACCATTATTTCCGGAATTAGAGACTCAAATATTGTAGGTACCCAAAAACTAACGTTAGAAAAAAGTGTGACGGATTTGGTGGATTTTAGCGGTGATTACTAGGGAACATACGGGGATGCTACAGTTAAAACGGCGGGCCTCTGAGCCGCTTCGTTCTCCTTGTGTGGAAAAAAGTGTGTTTTGGAAAGTCTAAATGACCATTTTTTGAAATTTTGCCGGCCTCTCCCGTCCAAACGCTCGGGGATACATAGTTGTCCTTTATACAGAGGATACAGTTCGACGAGTTGTATTCAACGCAGTCATCGGCTTTCTTCTAACTACAAGTACTGCAGAGTTATGGCGGCTAGAATGTCGGCGCAGTGGGGGTTTGAACCCTTTCCTTTTTTTTCTCGAAAATCAGAAAGTGTTCGCGATTGCCATTTTGATGCTATCGTGTAAGAAGTAAGTCAAGGGGGAAGACAGGGCCGCACCCGTTCCTCGGTATGACCATTATTTCCGGAATTAGAGACTCAAATATTTTAGGTACCCAAAAATTAAGGCTAGAAAAATGTGTGACGGATTTGCTGGATTTTAGTGGCGATTACTAGGGATCATGCGGGGATGGTACAGTAAAAAAGGGCGGGCCTCGGAACCGCTTCGTTCTTCTTGTGTGGAGAAAAGTCTCTTTTGGAAGATAAAAATGACCATTTTTTGAAAATTTGCCCCCTTCTCCCGTCCAAACGCGCGGGGATAGATAATTGTCCTTTATACTGAAGATAGAGTTCGTCTAGCTGTATTCAACGCACTCATCGCCTTTATTCTAACTACACGTACTGCAGAGTTATGGCGGCTAGAATGTCGGCGGAATGGGGGTTTGAACCCTTCCCCTTTTTTTTTCTCGAAAATCACAAAGTGTTCGCGAATGCCATTTTGAAGCTATCGTGTAAAAAGTAAGTCAAGGGGGAAGACAAGGCCGCACCCCGTTCCTCGGTATGACCATTATTTCAGGAATTACAGACTCAAATGTTGTAGGTACCCAAAAATTAACGTTAGAAAAAAGTGTGACAGATTTGGTGGATTTTAGCGGTGATTACTAGGGAACATGCGGGGATGCTACAGTTAAAAGGGCGGGCCTCTGAGCCGCTTTGTTCTCCTTGTGTGGAAAAAAGTCGTTTTAGAAGGTGAAAATGACCATTTTTGGAAATTTTGCGGCCTCTCCCGTCCAAACGCGCGGGGTAGAGATTTGTGCTTTTTATTGAAGATAGAGTTTGACGAGATGTATTAAACGCACTCATCGGCTTTCTTCTATCTACACGTACTGCATTGGTATGGCGGCTAGAATGTCGGCGGAATGGGGGTTTGAACCCGTCCTCTTTTTTTCTCGAAAATCAGAAAGTGTTCGCGATTGCCATTTTGATGCTATCGTGTAAGAAGTAAGTCAAGGGGGAAGACAGGGCCGCACCCCGTTCCTCGGTTTGACCATTATTTCCGGAATTAGAGACTCAATTATTTTAGGTACCCAAAATTTAAGGCTAGAAAAAAGTGTGACGGATTTGGTGGATCGTAGCGGTGATTACTAGGGAACATGCGGGGATGGTACAGTTAAAACGGCGGGCCTCTAAGCCGCTTCGTTCTCCTTGTGTGGAAAAAAAGTCTGTTTTGGAAGGTCTAAATGACCATTTTTTTTAATTTTGCCGGCCTCTCCCGTCCAAACGCGAGGGGATAGGGTGTTGTCCTTTATACTGAAGATAGAGTTCGACGAGCTGTATTAAAGGCACTCATCGGCTTTCTTCTAACTACACGTACTGCAGAGTCATGGCGGCTAGAATGTCGGCGGAATGGGGGTTTGAACCCTTCCCCTTTTTTTCTCGAAAATCAGAAAGTGTTCGCGATTGCCATTTTGATGCTATCGTGTAAGTTGTAAGTCAAGGGGGAAGTCAGGTCCACACCCGTTCCTCCGTATGACCATTATTTCCGGAATTAGAGACTCAAATATTTTAGGTACCCAAAAATTAACGCTAGAAAAATGTGTGACGGATTTGCTGGATTTTAGCTGTGATTACTAGGGAACATGAGGGGATGGTACAGTTAAAAGGGCGGGCCTCTGAGCCGCTTCGTTCTCCTTGTGTGGAAAAAAGTATGTTTTGGAAGGTAAATATAACCATTTTTTTTAATTTGCCGGCCTCTCCCGTCCAAACGCGCAGGGATAGAGAGTTGTCCTTTATACTGAGGATAGAATTCGACGAGCTGTATTAAACGCACTCATCGGCTTTCTTCTAACTACACTTACTGCAGAGTTATGGCGGCTAGAATGTCGGCGGAATGGGGGTTTGAACCCTTCCCCTTTTTTTCTCGAAAATCGGAAAGGGTTCGCGATTGTCATTTTGATGCTATCGTGTAAGAAGTAAGTCAAGGGGGAAGACAGGGCCGCACCCCGTTCCTCGGTATGATCATTATTTTCGGAATTAGAGACTCAAATATTTTAAGTACCCAAAAATTAAGGCTAGAAAAAAGTGTGATGAATTTGCTGGTTTTTAGCGGTGATTACTTGGGAACATGCTGGGATGCTACATTTAAAAGGGCGGGCCTCTGAGCCGCTTTGTTCTCCTTGTGTAGAAAAAGTCTGTTCGAAGGTCATAATGACCATTTCTTGAAATTTTGCCTGCCTCTCCCGTCCAAACGCGCTGGGATAGAGAGTTGTCCTTTATACTGAAGATAGAGTTCGACGAGCTGTATTAAACGCACTCATCGGCTTTCTTCTAACTACACGTACTGCAGAGGTATGGCGGCTAGAATGTCGGCGGAATGGGGGGTTGATCCCCTCCTCTTTTTTTCTCGAAAATCAGAAAGTGTTCGCGATTGCCATTTTGATGCTATCGTGTAAGAAGTAAGTCAAGGGGGAAGACAGGGCCGCACCCCGTTCCTCGGTATGACCATTATTTCCGCAATTACAAACTCAAATATTTTAGGTACCCAAAAATTAAAGCTAGAAAAATGTGTGACGGATTTTCTGGATTTTAGCGGTGATTACTAGGGAACATGCGGGGATGGTACAGTTAAAAGGGCGGTCCTCTGAGCCGCTTCGTTCTCCTTGTGTGGAAAAAAGTCTGTTTTTGAAGGTCAAAAAGACCATTTTTTGAAATTTTGCCGGCCTCTCCCGTCCAAACGCTCGGAGATAGAGAGTTGTCCTTTATACTGAGGATTGAGTTCGACGAGCTGTATTAAACGCACTCATCGGCTTTCTTCTATCTACAGGTACTGCAGAGGTATGGCGGCTAGAATGTCGGCGGAATGGGGGTTTGAACACCTCCTCTTTTTTTTTCGAAAATCAGAAAGTGTTCGCGATTGCCATTTTGATGCTATCGTGTAAGAAGGAAGTCAAGGGGGAAGACAGGGCCGCACCCCGTTCCTCGGTTTGACCATTATTTCCGGAATTATAGACTCAAATATTGTAGGTACCCAAAAATTAACGTTAGAAAAAAGTGTGACGGATTTGGTGGATTTTAGCGGTGATTACTAGGGAACTTGCGGGGATGCTACAGTTAAAACGGCGGGCCTCTGAGCCACTTCGTTCTCCTTGTGTGGAAAAAAGTGTGTTTTGGAAAGTCTAAATGACCATTTTTTGAAATTTTGCCGGCCTCTCCCGTCCAAACGCTCGGGGATAGATAGTTGTGCTTTATACAGAGGATAGAGTTCGACGAGTTGTATTCAACGCACTCATCGCCTTTCTTCTAACTACACATACTGCAGAGTTATGGCGGCTAGAATGTCGGCGGAATGGGGGTTTGAACCCTTTCCTTTTTTTTCTCGAAAATCAGAAAGTGTTCGCGATTGCCATTTTGATGCTGTCGTGTAAGAAGTAAGTCAAGGGGGAAGACAGGGCCGCACACGTTCCTCGGTATGACCATTATTTCCGGAATTAGAGACTCAAATATTTTAGGTACCCAAAAATTAAGGCTAGAAAAATGTGTGACGGATTTGCTGGATTTTAGCGGCGATTACTAGGGAACATGCGGGGATGGTACAGTAAAAAGGGCGGGCCTCTGAACCGCTTCGTTCTACTTGTGTGGAGAAAAGTCTCTTTTGGAAGGTAAAAATGACCATTTTTTGAAAATTTGCCCCCTTCTCCCGTCCAAACGCGCGGGGATAGATAATTGTCCTTTATACTGAAGATAGAGTTCGTCTAGCTGTATTCAACGCACTCATCGGCTTTCTTCTAACTACACGTACTGCAGAGTTATGGCGGCTAGAATGTCGGCGGAATGGTGGTTTGAACCCTTCCCCTTTTTTTCTTCGAAAATCACAAAGTGTTCGCGAATGCCATTTTGAAGCTATCGTGTAAAAAGTAAGTCAAGGCTGAAGACAGGGCCGCACCCCGTTCCTCGGTATGACCATTATTTCCGGAATTACAGACTCAAATGTTGTAGGTACCCAAAAATTAACGTTAGAAAAAAGTGTGACAGATTTGGTGGATTTTAGCGGTGATTACTAGGGAACATGCGGGGATGCTACAGTTAAAAGGGCGGGCCTCTGAGCCGCTTTGTTCTCCTTGTGTGGAAAAAAGTCGTTTTAGAAGGTGAAAATGACCATTTTTGGAAATTTTCCGGCCTCTCCCGTCCAAACGCGCGGGGTAGAGATTTGTGCTTTTTATTGAAGATAGAGTTTGACGAGATGTATTAAACGCACTCACCGGCTTTCTTCTAACTACACTTACTGCAGAGTTATGGCGGCTAGAATGTCGGCGGAATGGGGGTTTTGAACCCTTCCCCTTTTTTTCTCGAAAATCAGAAAGTGTTCGCGATTGTCATTGTGATGCTATCGTGTAAGAAGTAAGTCAAGGGGGAAGACAGGGCCGCACCCCGTTCCTCGGTTTGACCATTATTTCCGGAATTAGAGACTCAAATATAGTAGGTACCCAAAAATTAACGTTAGAAAAAAGAGTGACGGATTTGGTGGATTTTAGCGGTGATTACTAGGGAACATACGGGGATGCTACAGTTAAAACGGCGGGCCTCTGAGCCGCTTCGTTCTCCATGTGTGGAAAAAAGTGTGTTTTTGGAAAGTCTAAATGACCATTTTTTGAAATTTTGCCGGCCTCTCCCGTCCAAACGCTCGGGGATACATAGTTGTCCTTTATACAGAGGATAGAGTTCGACGAGTTGTATTCAACGCACTCTTCGGCTTTCTTCTAACTACAAGTACTGTAGAGTTATGGCGGCTAGAATGTCGGCGGGGTGGGGGTTTGAACCCTTTCCTTTTTTTTCTCGAAAATCAGAAAGTGTTCGCGATTGCCATTTTGATGCTATCGTGTAAGAAGTAAGTCAAGGGGGAAGACAGGGCCGCACCCGTTCCTCGGTATGACCATTATTTCCGGAATTAGAGACTCAAATATTTTAGGTACCCAAAAATTAAGGCTAGAAAAATGTGTGACGGATTTGCTGGATTTTAGTGGCGATTACTAGGGAACATGCGGGGATGGTACAGTAAAAATGGCGGGCCTCTGAACCGCTTCGTTCTCCTTGTGTGGAGAAAAGTCTATTTTGGAAGATAAAAATGACCATTTTTTGAAAATTTGCCCCCTTCTCCCGTCCAAACGCGCGGGGATAGATAATTGTCCTTTATACTGAAGATAGAGTTCGTCTAGCTGTATTCAACGCACTCATGGCCTTTCTTCTAACTACACGTACTGCAGAGTTATGGCGGCTAGAATGTCGGCGGAATGGGGGTTTGAACCCTTCCCCTTTTTTTTCTCGAAAATCACAAAGTGTTCGCGAATGCCATTTTGAAGCTATCGTGTAAAAAGTAAGTCAAGGGGGAAGACAGGGCCGCACCCCGTTCCTCGGTATGACCATTATTTCCGGAATTAAGACTCAAATGTTGTAGGTACCCAAAAATTAACGTTAGAAAAAAGTGTGACAGATTTGGTGGATTTTCGCGGTGATTACTAGGGAACATGCGGGGATGCTACAGTTAAATGGGCGGGCCTCTGAGCCGCTTTGTTCTCCATGTGTGGAAAAAAGTCGTTTTAGAAGGTGAAAATGACCATTTTTGGAAATTTTGCGGCCTCTCCCGTCCAAACGCGCGGGGTAGAGATTTGTGCTTTTTATTGAAGATAGAGTTTGACGAGATGTATTAAACGCACTCTCCGGCTTTCTTCTAACTACACTTACTGCAGAGTTATGGCGGCTAGAATGTCGGCGGAATGGAGGTTTTGAACCCTTCCCCTTTTTTTCTCGAAAATCAGAAAGTGTTCGCGATTGTCATTTTGATGCTATCGTGTAAGAAGTAAGTCAAGGGGGAAGACAGGGCCGCACCCCGTTCCTCGGTATGACCATTATTTCCGGAATTAGAGACTCAAATGTTGTAGGTACCCAAAAATTAACGTTAGAAAAAAGTGTGACGGATTTGCTGGATTTTAGCGGTGATTACTAGGGAACATGCGGGGATGCTACAGTTAAAACGGCGGGCCTCTAAGCCGCTTCGTTCTCCTTGTGTGGAAAAAAAGTCTGTTTTGGAAGGTCTAAATGACCATTTTTTTTAAATTTGCCGGCCTCTCCCGTCCAAACGCGAGGGGATAGGGTGTTGTCCTTTATACTGAAGATAGAGTTCGACGAGCTGTATTAAAGGCACTCATCGGCTTTCTTCTAACTACACGTACTGCAGAGTCATGGCGGCTAGAATGTCGGCGGAATGGGGGTTTGAACCCTTCCCCTTTTTTTCTCGAAAATCAGAAAGTGTTCGCGATTGCCATTTTGATGCTGTCGTGTAAGTTGTAAGTCAAGGGGGAAGTCAGGTCCGCACCCGTTCCTCCGTATGACCATTATTTCCGGAATTAGAGACTCAAATATTTTAGGTACCCAAAAATTAACGCTAGAAAAAAGTGTGACGGATTTGCTGGATTTTAGCTGTGATTACTAGGGAACATGAGGGGATGGTACAGTTAAAAGGGCGGGCCTCTGAGCCGCTTCGTTCTCCTTGTGTGGAAAAAAGTCTGTTTTGGAAGGTAAAAATAACCATTTTTTTTTAATTTGCCGGCCTCTCCCGTCCAAACGCGCGGGGATAGAGAGTTGTCCTTTATACTGAGGATAGAATTCGACGAGCTATATTAAACGCACTCATCGGCTTTCTTCTAACTACACTTACTGCAGTGTTATGGCGGCTAGAATGTCGGCGGAATGGGGGTTTGAACCCTTCCCCTTTTTTTCTCGAAAATCGGAAAGTGTTCGCGATTGTCACTTTGATGCTATCGTGTAAGAAGTAAGGCAAGGGGGAAGACAGGGCCGCACCCCGTTCCTCGGTATGATCATTATTTTCGGAATTAGAGACTCAAATATTTTAAGTACCCAAAAATTAAGGCTAGAAAAAAGTGTGATGAATTTGCTGGTTTTTAGCGGTGATTACTTGGGAACATGCGGGGATGCTACAGTTAAAAGGGCGGGCCTCTGAGCCGCTTTGTTCTCCTTGTGTAGAAAAAGTCTGTTCGAAAGTCATAATTACCATTTTTTGAAATTTTGCCGGCCTCTCCCGTCCAAACGCGCAGGGATAGAGAGTTGTCCTTTATACTGAAGATAGAGTTCGACGAGCTGTATTAAACGCACTCATCGGCTTTCTTCTATCTACACGTACTGCAGAGGTATGGCGGCTAGAATGTCGGCGGAATGGGGGTTTGATCCCCTCCTCTTTTTTTCTCGAAAATCAGAAAGTGTTCGCGATTGCCATTTTGATGCTATCGTGTAAGAAGGAAGTCAAGGGGGAAGACAGGGCCGCACCCCGTTCCTCGGTTTGACCATTATTTCCGGAATTAGAGACTCAAATATTGTAGGTACCCAAAAATTAACGTTAGAAAAAAGTGTGACGGATTTGGTGGATTTTAGCGGTGATTACTAGGGAACATGCGGGGATGCTACAGTTAAAAGGGCGGGCCTCTGAGCCGCTTTGTTCTCCTTGTGTGGAAAAAAGTTGTTTTAGAAGGTGAAAATGACCATTTTTTGAAATTTTCCGTCCTCTCCTGTCCAAACGCGCGGAGTAGAGAATTGTGCTTTTTATTGAAGATAGAGTTTGACGAGATGTATTAAACGCACTCACCGGCTTTCTTCTATCTCCACGTACTGCAGAGGTATGGCGGCTAGAATGTCGGCGGAATGGGGGTTTGAACCCTTCCCCTTTTTTTCTCGAAAATCAGAAAGTGTTCGCGATTGTCATTTTGATGCTATCGTGTAAGAAGTAAGTCAAGGGGGAAGACAGGGCCGCACCCCGTTCCTCGGTATGACCATTATTTCCGGAATTAGAGACTCAAATGTTGTAGGTACCCAAAAATTAACGTTAGAAAAAAGTGTGACGGATTTGCTGGATTTTAGCTGTGATTACTAGCGAACATGAGGGGATGGTACAGTTAAAAGGGCGGGCCTCTGAGCCGCTTCGTTCTCCTTGTGTGGAAAAAAGTCTGTTTTGGTTGGTAAAAATAACCATTTTTTTTTAATTTGCCGGCCTCTCCCGTCCAAACGCGCGGGGATAGAGAGTTGTCCTTTAAACTGAGGATAGAATTCGACGAGCTGTATTAAAGGCACTCATCGGCTTTCTTCTAACTACACTTACTGCAGAGTTATGGCGGCTAGAATGTCGGCGGAATGGGGGTTTGAACCCTTCCCCTTTTTTTCTCGAAAATCGGAAAGTGTTCGCGATTGTCATTTTGATGCTATCGTGTAAGAAGTAAGTCAAGGGGGAAGACAGGGCCGCACCCTGTTCCTCGGTATGATCATTATTTTCGGAATTAGAGACTCAAATATTTTAGGTACCCAAGAATTAAGGCTAGAAAAATGTGTGACGGATTTCCTGGATTTTAGCGGTGATTACTAGGGAACATGCGGGGATGGTACAGTTAAAATGGCGGGCCTCTGAGCCGCTTCGTTCTCCTTGTGTGGAAAAAAGTCTGTTTTTGAAGGTCAAAAAGACCATTTTTTCAAATTTTGCCGGCCTCTCCCGTCCAAACGCGCTGGGATTGAGAGTTGTCCTTTATACTGAGGATTGAGTTCGACGAGCTGTATTAAACGCACTCATCGGCTTTCTTCTAACTACACGTACTGCAGAGTTATGGCGGCTAGAATGTCGGCGGAATGGGGGTTTGAACCTCTCTTTTTTTCTCGAAAATCAGAAAGTGTTCGCGATTGCCATTTTGATGCTATCGTGTAAGAAGGAAGTCAAGGGGGAAGACAGGGCCGCACCCCGTTCCTCGGTTTGACCATTATTTCCGGAATTAGAGACTCAAATATTGTAGGTACCCAAAAATTAACGTTAGAAAAAAGTGTGACGGATTTGGTGGATTTTAGCGGTGATTACTAGGGTACATGCGGGGATGCTACAGTTAAAACGGCGGGCCTCTGAGCCGCTTCGTTCTCCTTGTGTGGAAAAAAGTGTGTTTTGGAAAGTCTAAATGACCATTTTTTGAAAATTTGCCGGCCTCTCCCGTCCAAACGCTCGGGGATAGATAGTTGTCCTTTATACAGAGGATAGAGTTCGACGAGTTGTATTCAACGCACTCATCGGCTTTCTTCTAACTACACGTACTGCAGAGTTATGGCGGCTAGAATGTCGGCGGAATGGGGGTTTGAACCCTTTCCTTTTTTTTCTCGAAAATCAGAAAGTGTTCGCGATTGCCATTTTGATGCTATCGTGTAAGAAGTAAGTCAAGGGGGAAGACAGGGCCGCACCCGTTCCTCGGTATGACCATTATTTCCGGAAATAGAGACTTAAATAGTTTAGGTACCCAAAAATTAAGGCTAGAAAAATGTGTGACGGATTTGCTGGATTTTAGCGGCGATTACTAGGGAACATGCGTGGATGGTACAGTAAAAAGGGCGGGCCTCTGAACCGCTTCGTTCTCCTTGTGTGGAGAAAAGTCTCTTTTGGAAGGTAAAAATGACCATTTTTTGAAAATTTGCCCCCTTCTCCCGTCCAAACGCGCGGGGATAGATAATTGTCCTTTATACTGAAGATAGAGTTCGTCTAGCTGTATTCAACGCACTCATCGGCTTTCTTCTAACTACACGTACTGCAGAGTTATGGCGGCTAGAATTTCGGCGGAATGGGGGTTTGAACCCTTCCCCTTTTTTTTCTCGAAAATCACAAAATGTTCGCGAATGCCATTTTGAAGCTATCGTGTAAAAAGTAAGTCAAGGGGGAAGACAGGGCCGCACCCCGTTCCTCGGTATGACCATTATTTCCGGAATTACAGACTCAAATGTTGTAGGTACCCAAAAATTAACGTTAGAAAAAAGTGTGACAGATTTGGTGGATTTTAGCGGTGATTACTAGGGAACATTCGGGGATGCTACAGTTAAAAGGGCGGCCCTCTGAGCCGCTTTGTTCTCCTTGTGTGGAAAAAAGTCGTTTTAGAAGGTGAAAATGACCATTTTTTGAAATTTTCCGGCCTCTCCCGTCCAAACGCGCGGGGTAGAGATTTGTGCTTTTTATTGAAGATAGAGTTTGACGAGATGTATTAAACGCACTCACCGGCTTTCTTCTATCTACACGTACTGCAGAGGTATGGCGGCTAGAATGTCGGCGGAATGGGGTTTTGAACCCGTTCTCTTTTTTTCTCGAAAATCAGAAAGTGTTCGCGATTGTCATTTTGATGCTATCGTGTAAGAAGTAAGTCAAGGGGGAAGACAGGGCCGCACCCCGTTCCTCGGTTTGACCATTATTTCCGGAATTAGAGACTCAATTATTATAGGTACCCAAAAATTAAGGCTAGAAAAAAGTGTGACGGATTTGGTGGATTGTAGCGGTGATTACTAGGGAATATGCGGGGATGGTACAGTTAAAAGGGCAGGCCTCTGAGCTGCTTCGTTCTCCTTGTGTGGAAAAAAGTCTGTTTTTGAAGGCCAAAAAGACCATTTTTTGAAATTTTCCGGCATCTCCCGTCCAAACGCTCGGGGATAGAGAGTTGTCCTTTATACTGAGGATAGAATTCGACGAGCTGTATTAAACGCACTCATCGGCTGTCTTCTATCTACACGTACTGCAGAGGTATGGCGGCTAGAATGTCGGCGGAATGGGGGTTTGAACACCTCCTCTTTTTTTCTCGAAAATCAGAAAGTGTTCGCGATTGCCATTTTGATGCTATCGTGTAAGAAGTAAGTCAAGGGGGAAGACAGGGCCGCACCCCGTTCCTCGGTTTGACCATTATTTCCGGAATTAGAGACTCAAATATTGTAGGTACCCAAAAATTAACGTTAGAAAAAAGTGTGACGGATTTGGTGGATTTTAGCGGTGATTACTAGGGAACATGCGGGGATGCTACAGTTAAAACGGCGGGCCACTGAGCCGCTTCGTTCTCCTTGTGTGGAAAAAAGTGTGTTTTGGAAAGTCTAAATGATCATTTTTTGAAATTTTGCCGGCCTCTCCCGTCCAAACGCTCGGGGATAGATAGTTGTCCTTTATGCAGAGGATAGAGTTCGACGAGTTGTATTCAACGCACTCATCGGCTTTCTTCTAACTACACGTACTGCAGAGGTATGGCGGCTAGAATGTCGGCGGAATGGGGGTTTGAACCCTTTCCTTTTTTTTCTCGAAAATCAGAAAGTGTTCGCGATTGCCATTTTGATGCTATCGTTTAAGAAGTAAGTCAAGGGGGAAGACAGGGCCGCACCCCGTTCCTCGGTATGACCATTATTTCCGGAATTACAGACTCAAATGTTGTAGGTACCCAAAAATTAACGTTAGAAAAAAGTGTGACAGATTTGGTGGATTTTAGCGGTGATTACTAGGGAACATGCGGGGATGCTACAGTTAAAAGGGCGGGCCTCTGAGCCGCTTTGTTCTCCTTGTGTGGAAAAAAGTTGTTTTAGAAGGTGAAAATGACCAATTTTGGAAATTTTCCGGCCTCTCCCGTCCAAACGCGCGGGGTAGAGATTTGTGCTTTTTATTGAAGATAGAGTTTGACGAGATGTATTAAACGCACTCACCGGCTTTCTTCTATCTACACGTACTGCAGAGGTATGGCGGCTAGAATGTCGGCGGAATGGGGGTTTGAACCCGTCCTCTTTTTTTCTCGAAAATCAGAAAGTGTTCGCGATTGCCATTTTGATGATATCGTGTAAGAAGTAAGTCAAGGGGGAAGACAGGGCCGCACCCCGTTCCTCGGTTTGACCATTATTTCCGGAATTAGAGACTCAATTATTTTAGGTACCCAAAAATTAAGGCTAGAAAAAAGTGTGACGGATTTGGTGGATTGTAGCGGAGATTACTAGGGAACATGAGGGGATGGTACAGTTAAAAGGGCGGGCCTCTGAGCCGCTTCGTTCTCCTTGTGTGGAAAAAAGTCTGTTTTTGAAGGCCAAAAAGACCATTTTTTGAAATTTTGCCGGCCTCTCCCGTCCAAACGCTCGGGGATAGAGAGTTGTCCTTTATACTGAGGATAGAATTCGACGAGCTGTATTAAACGCACTAATCGGCTTTCTTCTAACTACACTTACTGCAGAGTTATGGCGGCTAGAATGTCGGCGGAATGAGGGTTTGAACCCGTCCTCTTTTTTTCTCGAAAATCAGAAAGTGTTCGCGATTGTCATTTTGATGCTATCGTGTAAGAAGTAAGTCAAGGGGGAAGACAGGGCCGCAACCCGTTCCTCGGTATGACCATTATTTCCGGAATTAGAGACTCAAATATTTTAAGTACCCAAAAATTAAGGCTAGAAAAAAGTGTGATGAATTTGCTGGTTTTTAGCTGTGATTACTAGGGAACATGCGGGGATGCTACAGTTAAAAGGGCGGGCCTCTGAGCCGCTTTGTTCTCCTTGTGTAGAAAAAGTCTGTTCGAAGGTCATAATGACCATTTTTTGAAATTTTGCCGGCCTCTCCCGTCCAAACGCGCTGGGATAGAGAGTTGTCCTTTATACTGAAGATAGAGTTCGACGAGCTGTATTAAACGCACTCTTCGGCTTTCTTCTATCTACACGTACTGCAGAGGTATGGCGGCTAGAATGTCGGCGGAATGGGGGTTTGATCCCCTCCTCTTTTTTTCTCGAAATTCAGAAAGTGTTCGCGATTGCCATTTTGATGCTATCGTGTAAGAAGTAAATCAAGGGGGAAGACAGGGCCGCACCCCGTTCCTCGGTATGACCATTATTTCCGCAATTAGAGACTCAAATATTTTAGGTACCCAAAAATTAAGGCTAGAAAAATGTGTGACGGATTTCCTGGATTTTAGCGGTGATTACTAGGGAACATGCGGGGATGGTACAGTTAAAAGTTCGGGCATCTGAGCCGCTTCGTCCTCCTTGTGTGGAAAAAAGTCTGTTTTTGAAGGTCAAAAAGACCATTTTTTCAAATTTTGCCGGCCTCTCCCGTCCAAATGCTCGGGGATAGAGAGTTGTCCTTTATACTGAGGATTGGGTTCGACGAGCTGTATTAAACGCACTCATCGGCTTTCTTCTATCTACACGTACTGCAGAGTTATGGCGGCTAGAATGCCGGCGGAATGGGGGTTTGAACACCTCTTTTTTTCTCGAAAATCAGAAAGTGTTCGCGATTGCCATTTTGATGCTATCGTGTAAGAAGGAAGTCAAGGGGGAAGACAGGGCCGCACCCCGTTCCTCGGTTTGACCATTATTTCCGGAATTAGAGACTCAAATATTGTAGGTACCCAAAAATTAACGTTAGATAAAAGTGTGACGGATTTGGTGGATTTTAGCGGTGATTACTAGGGAACATACGGGGATGCTACAGTTAAAACGGCGGGCCTCTGAGCCGCTACGTTCTCCTTGTGTGGAAAAAAGTGTGTTTTGGAAAGTCTAAATGACCATTTTTTTGAAATTTTGCCGGCCTCTCCCGTCCAAACGCTCGGGGATACATAGTTGTCCTTTATACAGAGGATAGAGTTCGACGAGTTGTATTCAACGCACTCATCGGCTTTCTTCTAACTACAAGTAATGCAGAGTTTTGGCGGCTAGAATGTCGGCGGAGTGGGGGTTTGAACCCTTTCCTTTTTTTTCTCGAAAATCAGAAAGTGTTCGCGATTGCCATTTTGATGCTATCGTGTAAGAAGTAAGTCAAGGGGGAAGACAGGGCCGCACCCGTTCCTCGGTATGACCATTATTTCCGGAATTAGAGACTCAAATATTTTAGGTACCCAAAAATTAAGGCTAGAAAAATGTGTGACGGATTAGCTGGATTTTAGTGGCGATTACTAGGGAACATGCGGGGATGGTACAGTAAAAAGTGCGGGCCTCTGAACCGCTTCGTTCTCCTTGTGTGGAGAAAAGTCTCTTTTGGAAGATAAAAATGACCATTTTTTGAAAATTTGCCCCCTTCTCCCGTCCAAACGCGCTGGGATAGATAATTTTCCTTTATACTGAAGATAGAGTTCGTCTAACTGTATTCAACGCACTCATCGCCTTTCTTCTAACTACACGTACTGCAGAGTTATGGCGGCTAGAATGTCGGCGGAATGGGGGTTTGAACTCTTCCCCTTTTTTTCTCGAAAATCACAAAGTGTTCGCGAATGCCATTTTGAAGCTATCGTGTAAAAAGTAAGTCAAGGGGGAAGACAGGGCCGCACCCCGTTCCTCGGTATGAGCATTATTTCCGGAATTACAGACTCAAATGTTGTAGGTACCCAAAAATTAACGTTAGAAAAAAGTGTGACAGATTTGGTGGATTTTAGCGGTGATTACTAGGGAACACGCGGGGATGCTACAGTTAAAAGGGCGGGCCTCTGAGCCGCTTCGTTCTCCTTGTGTGGAAAAAAAGTCTGTTTTGGAAGGTCTAAATGACCATTTTTTTAAATTTTGCCGGCCTCTCCCGTCCAAACGCGAGGGGATAGGGTGTTGTCCTTTATACTGAAGATAGAGTTCGACGAGCTGTATTAAAGGCACTCATCGGCTTTCTTCTAACTACACGTACTGCAGAGTCATGGCGGCTAGAATGTCGGCGGAATGGGGGTTTGAACCCTTCCCTTTTTTTTCTCGAAAATCACAACGTGTTCGCGATTGCCATTTTGAAGCTATCGTGTAAAAAGTAAGTCAAGGGGGAAGACAGGGCCCCACCCCGTTCCTCGGTATGACCATTATTTCCGGAATTACAGACTCAAATGTTGTAGGTACCCAAAAATTAACGTTAGAAAAAAGTGTGACAGATTTGGTGGATTTTAGCGGTGATTACTAGGGATCATGCGGGGATGCTACAGTTAAAAGGGCGGGACTCTGAGCCGCTTTGTTCTCCTTGTGTGGAAAAAAGTCGTTTTAGAAGGTGAAAATGACCATTTTTGGAAATTTTCCGGCCTCTCCCGTCCAAACGCGCGGGGTAGAGATTTGTGCTTTTTATTGAAGATAGAGTTTGACGAGATGTATTAAACGCACTCATCGGCTTTCTTCTATCTACACGTACTTCAGAGGTATGGCGGCTAGAATGTCGGCGGAATGGGGGTTTGAACCCATCTCCTTTTTTTTCTCGAAAATCACAAAGTGTTCGCGAATGCCATTTTGAAGCTATCATGTAAAAAGTAAGTCAAGGGGGAAGACAGGGCCGCACCCCGTTCCTCGGTATGACCATTATTTCCGGAATTACAGTCTCAAATGTTGTAGGTACCCAAAAATTAACGTTAGAAAAAAGTGTGACAGATTTGGTGGATTTTAGCGGTGATTACTAGGGAACATGCGGGGATGCTACAGTTAAAACGGCGGGCCTCTAAGCCGCTTCGTTCACCTTGTGTGGAAAAAAAGTCTGTTTTGGAAGGTCTAAATGACCATTTTTTTTAATTTTGCCGGCCTCTCCCGTCCAAACGCGAGGGGATAGGGTGTTGTCCTTTATACTGAGGATAGAATTCGACGAGCTGTATTAAACGCACTCATCGGCTTTCTTCTAACTACACTTACTGCAGAGTTATGGCGGCTAGAATGTCGGCGGAATGGGGGTTTGAACCCTTCCCCTTTTTTTCTCGAAAATCGGAAAGTGTTCGCGATTGTCATTTTGATGCTATCGTGTAAGAAGTAAGTCAAGGGGGAAGACAGGGCCGCACCCCGTTCCTCGGTGTGATCATTATTTTCGGAATTAGAGACTCAATTATTTTAAGTACCCAAAAATTAAGGCTAGAAAAAAGTGTGATGAATTTGCTGGTTTTTAGCGGTGATTACTAGGGAACATGCGGGGATGCTACAGTTAAAAGGGCGGGACTCTGAGCCACTTTGTTCTCCTTGTGTAGAAAAAGTCTGTTCGAAGGTCATAATGACCATTTTTTGAAATTTTGCCGGCCTCTCCCGTCCAAACGCGCTGGGATAGAGAGTTGTCCTTTATACTGAAGATAGAGTTCGACGAGCTGTTTTAAACGCACTCATCGGCTTTCTTCTATCTACACGTACTGCAGAGGTATGGCGGCTAGAATGTCGGCGGAATGGGGGTTTGATCCCCTCCTCTTTGTTTCTCGAAAATCAGAAAGTGTTCTCGATGCCATTTTGATGCTATCGTGTAAGAAGTAAGTCAAGGGGGAAGACAGGGCCGCACCCCGTTCCTCGGTATGACCATTATTTCCGCAATTAGAGACTCAAATAATTTAGGTACCCAAAAATTAACGCTAGAAAAAAGTGTGACGGATTTGCTGGATTTTAGCTGTGATTACTAGGGAACATGAGGGGATGGTACAGTTAAAAGGGCGGGCCTCTGAGCCGCTTCGTTCTCCTTGTGTGGAAAAAAGTCTGTTTTGGAAGATAAAATAACTATTTTTTTTTAATTTGCCGGCCTCTCCCGTCCAAACGCGCGGGGATAGAGAGTTGTCCTTTATACAGAGGATAGAATTCGACGAGCTGTATTAAACGCACTCATCGGCTTTCTTCTAACTACATTACTGCAGAGTTATGGCGGCTAGAATGTCGGCGGAATGGGGGTTTGAACCCTTCCCCTTTTTTTCTCGAAAATCGGAAAGTGTTCGCGATTGTCATTTTGATGCTATCGTGTAAGAAGTAAGTCAAGGGGGAAGACAGGGCCGCACCCCGTTCCTCGGTATGATCATTATTTTCGGATTTAGAGACTCAAATATTTTAAGTACCCAAAAATTAAGGCTAGAAAAAAGTGTGATGAATTTGCTGGTTTTTAGCTGTGATTACTAGGGAACATGCGGGGATGCTACAGTTAAAAGGGCGGGCCTCTGAGCCGCTTTGTTCTCCTTGTGTAGAAAAAGTCTGTTCGAAGGTCATAATGACCATTTTTTGAAATTTTGCCGGCATCTCCCGTCCAAACGCGCTGGGATTGAGAGTTGTCCTTTATACTGAAGATAGAGTTCGACGAGCTGTATTAAACGCACTCTTCGGCTTTCTTCTATCTACACGTACTGCAGAGGTATGGCGGCTAGAATGTCGGCGGAATGGGGGTTTGATCCCCTCCTCCTTTTTTCTCGAAAATCAGAAAGTGTTCGCGATTGCCATTTTGATGCTATCGTGTAAGAAGTATGTCAAGGGGGAAGACAGGGCCGCACCCCGTTCCTCGGTATGACCATTATTTCCGCAATTAGAGACTCAAATATTTTAGGTACCCAAAAATTAAGGCTAGAAAAATGTGTGACGGATTTCCTGGATTTTAGCGGTGATTACTAGGGAACATGCGGGGATGGTACAGTTAAAAGGGCGGGCTTCTGAGCCGCTTCGTTCTCCTTGTGTGGAAAAAAGTCTGTTTTTGAAGGTGAAAAAGACCATTTTTTCAAATTTTGCCGGCCTCTCCCGTCCAAACGCTCGGGGATAGAGAGTTGTCCTTTATACTGAGGATTGAGTTCGACGAGCTGTATTAAACGCACTCATCGGCTTTCTTCTATCTACACGTACTGCAGAGTTATGGCGGCTAGAATGTCGGCGGAATGGGGGTTTGAACACCTCTTTTTTTCTCGAAAATCAGAAAGTGTTCGCGATTGCCATTTTGATGCTATCGTGTAAGAAGGAAGTCAAGGGGGAAGACAGGGCCGCACCCCGTTCCTCGGTTTGACCATTATTTCCAGAATTAGAGACTCAAATATTGTAGGTACCCAAAAATTAACGTTAGAAAAAAGTGTGACGGATTTGGTGGATCTTAGCGGTGATTACTAGGGAACATACGGGGATGCTACAGTTAAAACGGCGGACCTCTGAGCCGCTTCGTTCTCCTTGTGTGGAAAAAAGTGTGTTTTGGAAAGTCTAAATGACCATTTTTTTTTAATTTTGCCGGCCTCTCCCGTCCAAACGCTCGGGGATACATAGTTGTCCTTTATACAGAGGATAGAGTTCGACGAGTTGTATTCAACGCACTCATCGGCTTTCTTCTAACTACAAGTACTGCAGAGTTTTGGCGGCTAGAATGTCGGCGGAGTGGGGGTTTGAACCCTTTCCTTTTTTTTCTCGAAATTCAGAAAGTGTTCGCGATTGCCATTTTGATGCTATCGTGTAAGAAGTAAGTCAAGGGGGAAGACAGGGCCGCACCCGTTCCTCGGTATGACCATTATTTCCGGAATTAGAGACTCAAATATTTTAGGTACCCAAAAATTAAGGCTAGAAAAATGTGTGACGGATTAGCTGGATTTTAGTGGCGATTACTAGGGAACATGCGGGGATGGTACAGTAAAAAGTGCGGGCATCTGAACCGCTTCGTTCTCCTTGAGTGGAGAAAATTCTCTTTTGGAATATAAAAATGACCATTTTTTTAAAATTTGCCCCCTTCTCCCGTCCAAACGCGCTGGGATAGATAATTGTCCTTTATACTGAAGGTAGAGTTCGTCTAGCTGTATTCAACGCACTCATCGCCTTTCTTCTAACTACACGTACTGCAGAGTTATGGCGGCTAGAGTGTCGGCGGAATGGGGGTTTGAACCCTTCCCCTTTTTTTCTCGAAAATCACAAAGTGTTCGCGAATGCCATTTTGAAGCTATCGTGTAAAAAGTAAGTCAAGGGGGAAGACAGGGCCGCACCCCGTTCCTCGGTATGACCATTATTTCCGGAATTACAGACTCAAATGTTATAGGTACCCAAAAATTAACGTTAGAAAAAAGTGTGACAGATTTGGTGGATTTTAGCGGTGATTACTAGGGAACATGTGGGGATGCTACAGTTAAAAGGGCGGGCCTCTGAGCCGCTTCGTTCTCCTTGTGTGGAAAAAAAGTCTGTTTTGGAAGGTCTAAATGACCATTTTTTTTTAATTTGCCGGCCTCTCCCGTCCAAACGCAAGGGGATAGGGTGTTGTCCTTTATACTGAAGATAGAGTTCGACGAGCTGTATTAAAGGCACTCATCGGCTTTCTTCTAACTACACGTACTGCAGAGGTATGACGGCTAGAATGTCGGCGGAATGGGGGTTTGAACCCTTTCCTTTTTTTTCTCGAAAATCAGAAAGTGTTCGCGATTGCCATTTTGATGCTATCGTGTAAGAAGTAAGTCAAGGGGGAAGACAGGGCCGCACCCCGTTCCTCGGTTTGACCATTATTTCCGGAATTAGAGACTCAAATATTGTAGGTACCCAAAAATTAACGTTAGAAAAAAGTGTGACGGATTTGGTGGATTTTAGCGGTGATTACTAGGGAACATGCGGGGATGCTACAGTTAAAACGGCGGGCCACTGAGCCGCTTCGTTCTCCTTGTGTGGAAAAAAGTGTGTTTTGGAAAGTCTAAATGATCATTTTTTGAAATTTTGCCGGCCTCTCCCGTCCAAACGCTCGGGGATAGATAGTTGTCCTTTATGCAGAGGATAGAGTTCGACGAGTTGTATTCAACGCACTCATCGGCTTTCTTCTAACTACACGTACTGCAGAGGTATGGCGGCTAGAATGTCGGCGGAATGGGGGTTTGAACCCTTTCCTTTTTTTTCTCGAAAATCAGAAAGTGTTCGCGATTGCCATTTTGATGCTATCGTTTAAGAAGTAAGTCAAGGGGGAAGACAGGGCCGCACCCCGTTCCTCGGTATGACCATTATTTCCGGAATTACAGACTCAAATGTTGTAGGTACCCAAAAATTAACGTTAGAAAAAAGTGTGACAGATTTGGTGGATTTTAGCGGTGATTACTAGGGAACATGCGGGGATGCTACAGTTAAAAGGGCGGGCCTCTGAGCCGCTTTGTTCTCCTTGTGTGGAAAAAAGTTGTTTTAGAAGGTGAAAATGACCAATTTTGGAAATTTTCCGGCCTCTCCCGTCCAAACGCGCGGGGTAGAGATTTGTGCTTTTTATTGAAGATAGAGTTTGACGAGATGTATTAAACGCACTCACCGGCTTTCTTCTATCTACACGTACTGCAGAGGTATGGCGGCTAGAATGTCGGCGGAATGGGGGTTTGAACCCGTCCTCTTTTTTTCTCGAAAATCAGAAAGTGTTCGCGATTGCCATTTTGATGATATCGTGTAAGAAGTAAGTCAAGGGGGAAGACAGGGCCGCACCCCGTTCCTCGGTTTGACCATTATTTCCGGAATTAGAGACTCAATTATTTTAGGTACCCAAAAATTAAGGCTAGAAAAAAGTGTGACGGATTTGGTGGATTGTAGCGGAGATTACTAGGGAACATGAGGGGATGGTACAGTTAAAAGGGCGGGCCTCTGAGCCGCTTCGTTCTCCTTGTGTGGAAAAAAGTCTGTTTTTGAAGGCCAAAAAGACCATTTTTTGAAATTTTGCCGGCCTCTCCCGTCCAAACGCTCGGGGATAGAGAGTTGTCCTTTATACTGAGGATAGAATTCGATGAGCTGTATTAAACGCACTAATCGGCTTTCTTCTAACTACACTTACTGCAGAGTTATGGCGGCTAGAATGTCGGCGGAATGAGGGTTTGAACCCGTCCTCTTTTTTTCTCGAAAATCAGAAAGTGTTCGCGATTGTCATTTTGATGCTATCGTGTAAGAAGTAAGTCAAGGGGGAAGACAGGGCCGCACCCCGTTCCTCGGTATGACCATTATTTCCGGAATTAGAGACTCAAATATTTTAAGTACCCAAAAATTAAGGCTAGAAAAAAGTGTGATGAATTTGCTGGTTTTTAGCTGTGATTACTAGGGAACATGCGGGGATGCTACAGTTAAAAGGGCGGGCCTCTGAGCCGCTTTGTTCTCCTTGTGTAGAAAAAGTCTGTTCGAAGGTCATAATGACCATTTTTTGAAATTTTGCCGGCCTCTCCCGTCCAAACGCGCTGGGATAGAGAGTTGTCCTTTATACTGAAGATAGAGTTCGACGAGCTGTATTAAACGCACTCTTCGGCTTTCTTCTATCTACACGTACTGCAGAGGTATGGCGGCTAGAATGTCGGCGGAATGGGGGTTTGATCCCCTCCTCTTTTTTTCTCGAAATTCAGAAAGTGTTCGCGATTGCCATTTTGATGCTATCGTGTAAGAAGTAAATCAAGGGGGAAGACAGGGCCGCACCCCGTTCCTCGGTATGACCATTATTTCCGCAATTAGAGACTCAAATATTTTAGGTACCCAAAAATTAAGGCTAGAAAAATGTGTGACGGATTTCCTGGATTTTAGCGGTGATTACTAGGGAACATGCGGGGATGGTACAGTTAAAAGTTCGGGCATCTGAGCCGCTTCGTCCTCCTTGTGTGGAAAAAAGTCTGTTTTTGAAGGTCAAAAAGACCATTTTTTCAAATTTTGCCGGCCTCTCCCGTCCAAATGCTCGGGGATAGAGAGTTGTCCTTTATACTGAGGATTGGGTTCGACGAGCTGTATTAAACGCACTCATCGGCTTTCTTCTATCTACACGTACTGCAGAGTTATGGCGGCTAGAATGCCGGCGGAATGGGGGTTTGAACACCTCTTTTTTTCTCGAAAATCAGAAAGTGTTCGCGATTGCCATTTTGATGCTATCGTGTAAGAAGGAAGTCAAGGGGGAAGACAGGGCCGCACCCCGTTCCTCGGTTTGACCATTATTTCCGGAATTAGAGACTCAAATATTGTAGGTACCCAAAAATTAACGTTAGAAAAAAGTGTGACGGATTTGGTGGATTTTAGCGGTGATTACTAGGGAACATACGGGGATGCTACAGTTAAAACGGCGGGCCTCTGAGCCGCTACGTTCTCCTTGTGTGGAAAAAAGTGTGTTTTGGAAAGTCTAAATGACCATTTTTTTGAAATTTTGCCGGCCTCTCCCGTCCAAACGCTCGGGGATACATAGTTGTCCTTTATACAGAGGATAGAGTTCGACGAGTTGTATTCAACGCACTCATCGGCTTTCTTCTAACTACAAGTACTGCAGAGTTTTGGCGGCTAGAATGTCGGCGGAGTGGGGGTTTGAACCCTTTCCTTTTTTTTCTCGAAAATCAGAAAGTGTTCGCGATTGCCATTTTGATGCTATCGTGTAAGAAGTAAGTCAAGGGGGAAGACAGGGCCGCACCCGTTCCTCGGTATGACCATTATTTCCGGAATTAGAGACTCAAATATTTTAGGTACCCAAAAATTAAGGCTAGAAAAATGTGTGACGGATTAGCTGGATTTTAGTGGCGATTACTAGGGAACATGCGGGGATGGTACAGTAAAAAGTGCGGGCCTCTGAACCGCTTCGTTCTCCTTGTGTGGAGAAAAGTCTCTTTTGGAAGATAAAAATGACCATTTTTTGAAAATTTGCCCCCTTCTCCCGTCCAAACGCGCTGGGATAGATAATTTTCCTTTATACTGAAGATAGAGTTCGTCTAACTGTATTCAACGCACTCATCGCCTTTCTTCTAACTACACGTACTGCAGAGTTATGGCGGCTAGAATGTCGGCGGAATGGGGGTTTGAACTCTTCCCCTTTTTTTCTCGAAAATCACAAAGTGTTCGCGAATGCCATTTTGAAGCTATCGTGTAAAAAGTAAGTCAAGGGGGAAGACAGGGCCGCACCCCGTTCCTCGGTATGACCATTATTTCCGGAATTACAGACTCAAATGTTGTAGGTACCCAAAAATTAACGTTAGAAAAAAGTGTGACAGATTTGGTGGATTTTAGCGGTGATTACTAGGGAACACGCGGGGATGCTACAGTTAAAAGGGCGGGCCTCTGAGCCGCTTCGTTCTCCTTGTGTGGAAAAAAAGTCTGTTTTGGAATGTCTAAATGACCATTTTTTTAAATTTTGCCGGCCTCTCCCGTCCAAACGCGAGGGGATAGGGTGTTGTCCTTTATACTGAAGATAGAGTTCGACGAGCTGTATTAAAGGCACTCATCGGCTTTCTTCTAACTACACGTACTGCAGAGTCATGGCGGCTAGAATGTCGGCGGAATGGGGGTTTGAACCCTTCCCTTTTTTTTCTCGAAAATCACAACGTGTTCGCGATTGCCATTTTGAAGCTATCGTGTAAAAAGTAAGTCAAGGGGGAAGACAGGGCCGCACCCCGTTCCTCGGTATGACCATTATTTCCGGAATTACAGACTCAAATGTTGTAGGTACCCAAAAATTAACGTTAGAAAAAAGTGTGACAGATTTGGTGGATTTTAGCGGTGATTACTAGGGATCATGCGGGGATGCTACAGTTAAAAGGGCGGGACTCTGAGCCGCTTTGTTCTCCTTGTGTGGAAAAAAGTCGTTTTAGAAGGTGAAAATGACCATTTTTGGAAATTTTCCGGCCTCTCCCGTCCAAACGCGCGGGGTAGAGATTTGTGCTTTTTATTGAAGATAGAGTTTGACGAGATGTATTAAACGCACTCATCGGCTTTCTTCTATCTACACGTACTTCAGAGGTATGGCGGCTAGAATGTCGGCGGAATGGGGGTTTGAACCCATCTCCTTTTTTTTCTCGAAAATCACAAAGTGTTCGCGAATGCCATTTTGAAGCTATCATGTAAAAAGTAAGTCAAGGGGGAAGACAGGGCCGCACCCCGTTCCTCGGTATGACCATTATTTCCGGAATTACAGTCTCAAATGTTGTAGGTACCCAAAAATTAACGTTAGAAAAAAGTGTGACAGATTTGGTGGATTTTAGCGGTGATTACTAGGGAACATGCGGGGATGCTACAGTTAAAACGGCGGGCCTCTAAGCCGCTTCGTTCACCTTGTGTGGAAAAAAAGTCTGTTTTGGAAGGTTTAATGACCATTTTTTTAAATTTTGCCGGCCTCTCCCGTCCAAACGCGAGGGGATAGGGTGTTGTCCTTTATACTGAGGATAGAATTCGACGAGCTGTATTAAACGCACTCATCGGCTTTCTTCTAACTACACTTACTGCAGAGTTATGGCGGCTAGAATGTCGGCGGAATGGGGGTTTGAACCCTTCCCCTTTTTTTCTCGAAAATCGGAAAGTGTTCGCGATTGTCATTTTGATGCTATCGTGTAAGAAGTAAGTCAAGGGGGAAGACAGGGCCGCACCCCGTTCCTCGGTGTGATCATTATTTTCGGAATTAGAGACTCAATTATTTTAAGTACCCAAAAATTAAGGCTAGAAAAAAGTGTGATGAATTTGCTGGTTTTTAGCGGTGATTACTAGGGAACATGCGGGGATGCTACAGTTAAAAGGGCGGGACTCTGAGCCACTTTGTTCTCCTTGTGTAGAAAAAGTCTGTTCAAAGGTCATAATGACCATTTTTTTAAATTTTGCCGGCCTCTCCCGTCCAAACGCGCTGGGATAGAGAGTTGTCCTTTATACTGAAGATAGAGTTCGACGAGCTGTTTTAAACGCACTCATCGGCTTTCTTCTATCTACACGTACTGCAGAGGTATGGCGGCTAGAATGTCGGCGGAATGGGGGTTTGATCCCCTCCTCTTTGTTTCTCGAAAATCAGAAAGTGTTCTCGATGCCATTTTGATGCTATCGTGTAAGAAGTAAGTCAAGGGGGAAGACAGGGCCGCACCCCGTTCCTCGGTATGACCATTATTTCCGCAATTAGAGACTCAAATAATTTAGGTACCCAAAAATTAACGCTAGAAAAAAGTGTGACGGATTTGCTGGATTTTAGCTGTGATTACTAGGGAACATGAGGGGATGGTACAGTTAAAAGGGCGGGCCTCTGAGCCGCTTCGTTCTCCTTGTGTGGAAAAAAGTCTGTTTTGGAAGATAAAATAACTATTTTTTTTTAATTTGCCGGCCTCTCCCGTCCAAACGCGCGGGGATAGAGAGTTGTCCTTTATACAGAGGATAGAATTCGACGAGCTGTATTAAACGCACTCATCGGCTTTCTTCTAACTACATTACTGCAGAGTTATGGCGGCTAGAATGTCGGCGGAATGGGGGTTTGAACCCTTCCCCTTTTTTTCTCGAAAATCGGAAAGTGTTCGCGATTGTCATTTTGATGCTATCGTGTAAGAAGTAAGTCAAGGGGGAAGACAGGGCCGCACCCCGTTCCTCGGTATGATCATTATTTTCGGAATTAGAGACTCAAATATTTTAAGTACCCAAAAATTAAGGCTAGAAAAAAGTGTGATGAATTTGCTGGTTTTTAGCGGTGATTACTTCGGAACATGCGGGGATGCTACAGTTAAAAGGGCGGGCCTCTGAGCCGCTTTGTTCTCCTTGTGTAGAAAAAGTCTGTTCGAAGGTCATAATGACCAATTTTTGAAATTTTGCCGGCCTCTCCCGTCCAAACGCGCTGGGATAGTGAGTTGTCCTTTATACTGAAGATAGAGTTCGACGAGCTGTATTAAACGCACTCATCGGCTTTCTTCTATCTACACGTACTGCAGAGGTATGGCGGCTAGAATGTCGGCGGAATGGGGGTTTGATCCCCTCCTCTTTTTTTCTCGAAAATCAGAAAGTGTTCGCGATTGCCATTTTGATGCTATCGTGTAAGAAGTAAGTCAATGGGGAAGACAGGGCCGCACCCCGTTCCTCGGTATGACCATTATTTCCGCAATTAGAGACTCAAATATTTTAGGTACCCAAAAATTAAAGCTAGAAAAATGTGTGACGGATTTCCTGGATTTTAGCGGTGATTACTAGGGAACATGCGGGGATGGTACAGTTAAAAGGGGGGGGCCTCTGAGCCGCTTCGTTCTCCTTGTGTGGAAAAAAGTCTGTTTTTGAAGGTCAAAAAGACCATTTTTTTCAAATTTTGCCGGCCTCTCCCGTCGAAACGCTCGGGGATAGAGAGTTGTCCTTTATACTGAGGATTGAGTTCGGCGAGCTGTATTAAACGCACTCATCGGCTTTCTTCTATCTACACGTACTGCAGAGGTATGGCGGCTAGAATCTCGGCGGAATGGGGGTTTGAACACCTCTTTTTTTCTCGAAAATCAGAAAGTGTTCGCGATTGCCATTTTGATGCTATCGTGTAAGAAGGAAGTCAAGGGGGAAGACAGGGCCGCACCCCGTTCCTCGGTTTGACCATTATTCCCGGAATTAGAGACTCAAATATTGTAGGTACCCAAAAATTAACGTTAGAAAAAAGTGTGACGGATTTGGTGGATTTTAGCGGTGATTACTAGGGAACATGCGGGGATGCTACAGTTAAAACGGCGGGCCTCTGAGCCGCTTCGCTCTCCTTGTGTGGAAAAAAGTGTGTTTTGGAAAGTCTAAATGACCATTTTTTGAAATTTTGCCGGCCTCTCCCGTCCAAACGCTCGGGGATAGATAGTTGTCCTTTATACAGAGGATAGAGTTCGTCTAGCTGTATTCAACGCACTCTTCGGCTTTCTTCTAACTACACGTACTCCAGAGGTATGGCGGCTAGAATGTCGGCGGAATGGGGGTTTGAACCCTTTCCTTTTTTTTCTCGAAAATCAGAAAGTGTTCGCGATTGCCATTTTGATGCTATCGTGTAAGAAGTAAGTCAAGGGGGAAGACAGGGCCGCACCCCGTTCCTCGGTATGACCATTATTTCCGGTATTACAGACTCAAATGTTGTAGGTACCCAAAAATTAACGTTAGAAAAAAGTGTGACAGATTTGGTGGATTTTAGCGGTGATTACTAGGGAACATGCGGGGATGCTACAGTTAAAAGGGCGGGCCTCTGAGCCGCTTTGTTCTCCTTGTGTGAAAAAAAGTGTTTTTAGAAGGTGAAAATGACCATTTTTGGAAATTTTCCGGCCTCTCCCGTCCAAACGCGCGGGGTAGAGATTTGTGCTTTTTATTGAAGATAGAGTTTGACGAGATGTATTAAACGCACTCACCGGCTTTCTTCTATCTACACGTACTGCAGAGGTATGGCGGCTAGAATGTCTTCGGAATGGGGGTTTGAACCCGTCCTCTTTTTTTCTCGAAAATCAGAAAGTGTTCGCGATTGCCATTTTTAATGCTATCGTGTAAGAAGTAAGTCAAGGGGGAAGACAGGGCCGCACCCTGTTCCTCGGTTTGACCATTATTTCCGGAATTAGAGACTCAATTATTTTAGGTACCCAAAAATTAAGGCTAGAAAAAAGTGTGACGGATTTGGTGGATTGTAGCGGTGAATACTAGGGAACATGCGGGGATGGTACAGTTAAAAGGGCGGGCCTCTGAGCCGCTTCGTTCTCCTTGTGTGGAAAAAAAGTCTGTTTTTGAAGGCCAAAAAGACCATTTTTTTAATTTTGCCGGCCTCTGCCGTCCAAACGCTCGGGGATAGATAGTTGTCCTTTATAGTGAGGATTGAGTTCGACGAGCTGTATTAAACGCACTCATCGGCTTTCTTCTATCTACACGTACTGCAGAGGTATGGCGGCTAGAATGTCGGCGGAATGGGGGTTTGAACACCTCCTCTTTTTTTCTCGAAAATCAGAAAGTGTTCGCGATTGCCATTTTGATGCTATCGTGTAAGAAGGAAGTCAAGGGGGAAGACAGGGCCGCACCCGTTCCTCGGTATGACCATTGTTTCCGGAATTAGAGACTCAAATATTTTAGGTACCCAAAAATTAAGGCTAGAAAAATGTGTGACGGATTTGCTGGATTTTAGTGGCGATTACTAGGGAACATGCGGGGATGGTACAGTAAAAAAGGGCGGGCCTCTGAACCGCTTCGTTCTTTTAGTGTGGAGAAAAGTCTCTTTTGGAAGATAAAAATGACCATTTTTTGAAAATTTGCCCCCTTCTCCCGTCCAAACGCGCGGGGATAGATAATTGTCCTTTATAATGAAGATAGAGTTCGTCTAGCTGTATTCAACGCACTCATCGCCTTTCTTCTAACTACACGTACTGCAGAGTTATGGCGGCTAGAATGTCGGCGGAATGGGGGTTTGAACCCTTCCCCTTTTTTTTTCTCGAAAATCACAAAGTGTTCGCGAATGCCATTTTGAAGCTATCGTGTAAAAAGTAAGTCAAGGGGGAAGACAGGGCCGCACCCCGTTCCTCGGTATGACCATTATTTCCGGAATTACAGACTCAAATGTTGTAGGTACCCAAAAATTAACGTTAGAAAAAAGTGTGACAGATTTGGTGGATTTTAGCGGTGATTACTAGGGAACATGCGGGGATGCTACAGTTAAAACGGCGGGCCTCTAAGCCGCTTCGTTCACCTTGTGTGGAAAAAAAGTCTGTTTTGGAAGGTCTAAATGACCATTTTTTTTAATTTTGCCGGCCTCTCCCGTCCAAACGCGATGGGATAGGGTGTTCTCCATTATACTGAAGATAGAGTTCGACGAGCTGTATTAAAGGCACTCATCGGCTTTCTTCTAACTACACGTACTGCAGAGTCATGGCGGCTAGAATGTCGGCGGAATGGGGGTTTGAACCCTTCCCCTTTTTTTCTCGAAAATCAGAAAGTGTTCGCGATTGCCATTTTGATGCTATCGTGTAAGTTGTAAGTCAAGGGGGAAGTCAGGTCCGCACCCGTTCCTCCGTATGACCATTATTTCCGGAATTAGAGACTCAAATATTTTAGGTACCCAAAAATTAACGCTAGAAAAAAGTGTGACGGATTTGCTGGATTTTAGCTGTGATTACCTGGGAACATGAGGGGATGGTACAGTTAAAAGGGCGGGACTCGGAGCCGCTTCGTTCTCCTTGTGTGGAAAAAAGTCTGTTTTGGAAGGTAAAAATATCCATTTTTTTTAATTTGCCGGCCTCTCCCGTCCAAACGCGCGGGGATAGAGAGTTGTCCTTTATACTGAGGATAGAATTCGACGAGCTGTATTAAACGCACTCATCGGCTTTCTTCTAACTACACTTACTGCAGAGTTATGGCGGCTAGAATGTCGGCGGAATGGGGGTTTGAACCCTTCCCCTTTTTTTCTCGAAAATCGGAAAGTGTTCGCGATTGTCATTTTGATGCTATCGTGTAAGAAGTAAGTCAAGGGGGAAGACAGGGCCGCACCCCATTCCTCGGTGTGATCATTATTTTCGGAATTAGAGACTCAATTATTTTAAGTACCCAAAAATTAAGGCTAGAAAAAAGTGTGATGAATTTGCTGGTTTTTAGCGGTGATTACTAGGGAACATGCGGGGATGCTACAGTTAAAAGGGCGGGACTCTGAGCCACTTTGTTCTCCTTGTGTAGAAAAAGTCTGTTCGAAGGTCATAATGACCATTTTTTGAAATTTTGCCGGCCTCTCCCGTCCAAACGCGCTGGGATAGAGAGTTGTCCTTTATACTGAAGATAGAGTTCGACGAGCTGTTTTAAACGCACTCATCGGCTTTCTTCTATCTACACGTACTGCAGAGGTATGGCGGCTAGAATGTCGGCGGAATGGGGGTTTGATCCCCTCCTCTTTGTTTCTCGAAAATCAGAAAGTGTTCTCGATGCCATTTTGATGCTATCGTGTAAGAAGTAAGTCAAGGGGGAAGACAGGGCCGCACCCCGTTCCTCGGTATGACCATTATTTCCGCAATTAGAGACTCAAATAATTTAGGTACCCAAAAATTAACGCTAGAAAAAAGTGTGACGGATTTGCTGGATTTTAGCTGTGATTACTAGGGAACATGAGGGGATGGTACAGTTAAAAGGGCGGGCCTCTGAGCCGCTTCGTTCTCCTTGTGTGGAAAAAAGTCTGTTTTGGAAGATAAAATAACTATTTTTTTTTTAATTTGCCGGCCTCTCCCGTCCAAACGCGCGGGGATAGAGAGTTGTCCTTTATACAGAGGATAGAATTCGACGAGCTGTATTAAACGCACTCATCGGCTTTCTTCTAACTACATTACTGCAGAGTTATGGCGGCTAGAATGTCGGCGGAATGGGGGTTTGAACCCTTCCCCTTTTTTTCTCGAAAATCGGAAAGTGTTCGCGATTGTCATTTTGATGCTATCGTGTAAGAAGTAAGTCAAGGTGGAAGACAGGGCCGCACCCCGTTCCTCGGTATGATCATTATTTTCGGATTTAGAGACTCAAATATTTTAAGTACCCAAAAATTAAGGCTAGAAAAAAGTGTGATGAATTTGCTGGTTTTTAGCTGTGATTACTAGGGAACATGCGGGGATGCTACAGTTAAAAGGGCGGGCCTCTGAGCCGCTTTGTTCTCCTTGTGTAGAAAAAGTCTGTTCGAAGGTCATAATGACCATTTTTTGAAATTTTGCCGGCATCTCCCGTCCAAACGCGCTGGGATTGAGAGTTGTCCTTTATACTGAAGATAGAGTTCGACGAGCTGTATTAAACGCACTCTTCGGCTTTCTTCTATCTACACGTACTGCAGTGGTATGGCGGCTAGAATGTCGGCGGAATGGGGGTTTGATCCCCTCCTCCTTTTTTCTCGAAAATCAGAAAGTGTTCGCGATTGCCATTTTGATGCTATCGTGTAAGAAGTATGTCAAGGGGGAAGACAGGGCCGCACCCCGTTCCTCGGTATGACCATTATTTCCGCAATTAGAGACTCAAATATTTTAGGTACCCAAAAATTAAGGCTAGAAAAATGTGTGACGGATTTCCTGGATTTTAGCGGTGATTACTAGGGAACATGCGGGGATGGTACAGTTAAAAGGGCGGGCCTCTGAGCCGCTTCGTTCTCCTTGTGTGGAAAAAAGTCTGTTTTTGAAGGTGAAAAAGACCATTTTTTCAAATTTTGCCGGCCTCTCCCGTCGAAACGCTCGGGGATAGAGAGTTGTCCTTTATACTGAGGATTGAGTTCGACGAGCTGTATTAAACGCACTCATCGGCTTTCTTCTATCTACACGTACTGCAGAGTTATGGCGGCTAGAATGTCGGCGGAATGGGGGTTTGAACACCTCTTTTTTTCTCGAAAATCAGAAAGTGTTCGCGATTGCCATTTTGATGCTATCGTGTAAGAAGGAAGTCAAGGGGGAAGACAGGGCCGCACCCCGTTCCTCGGTTTGACCATTATTTCCAGAATTAGAGACTCAAATATTGTAGGTACCCAAAAATTAACGTTAGAAAAAAGTGTGACGGATTTGGTGGATTTTAGCGGTGATTACTAGGGAACATACGGGGATGCTACAGTTACAACGGCGGACCTCTGAGCCGCTTCGTTCTCCTTGTGTGGAAAAAAGTGTGTTTTGGAAAGTCTAAATGACCATTTTTTTTTAATTTTGCGATTGCCATTTTGATGCTATCGTGTAAGAAGTAAGTCAATGGGGAAGACAGGGGCGCACCCCGTTCCTCGGTATGACCATTAATTCCGCAATTAGAGACTCAAATATTTTAGGTACCCAAAAATTAAAGCTAGAAAAATGTGTGACGGATTTCCTGGATTTTAGCGGTGATTACTAGGGAACATGCGGGGATGGTACAGTTAAAAGGGGGGGCCTCTGAGCCGCTTCGTTCTCCTTGTGTGGAAAAAAGTCTGTTTTTGAAGGTCAAAAAGACCATTTTTTTCAAATTTTGCCGGCCTCTCCCGTCCAAACGCTCGGGGATAGAGAGTTGTCCTTTATACTGAGGATTGAGTTCGGCGAGCTGTATTAAACGCACTCATCGGCTTTCTTCTATCTACACGTACTGCAGAGGTATGGCGGCTAGAATGTCGGCGGAATGGGGGTTTGAACACCTCTTTTTTTTCTCGAAAATCAGAAAGTGTTCGCGATTGCCATTTTGATGCTATCGTGTAAGAAGGAAGTCAAGGGGGAAGACAGGGCCGCACCCCGTTCCTCGGTTTGACCATTATTCCCGGAATTAGAGACTCAAATATTGTAGGTACCCAAAAATTAACGTTAGAAAAAAGTGTGACGGATTTGGTGGATTTTAGCGGTGATTACTAGGGAACATGCGGGGATGCTACAGTTAAAACGGCGGGCCTCTGAGCCGCTTCGCTCTCCTTGTGTGGAAAAAAGTGTGTTTTGGAAAGTCTAAATGACCATTTTTTGAAATTTTGCCGGCCTCTCCCGTCCAAACGCTCGGGGATAGATAGTTGTCCTTTATACAGAGGATAGAGTTCGACGAGTTGTATTCAACGCACTCTTCGGCTTTCTTCTAACTACACGTACTCCAGAGGTATGGCGGCTAGAATGTCGGCGGAATGGGGGTTTGAACCCTTTCCTTTTTTTTCTCGAAAATCAGAAAGTGTTCGCGATTGCCATTTTGATGCTATCGTGTAAGAAGTAAGTCAAGGGGGAAGACAGGGCCGCACCCCGTTCCTCGGTATGACCATTATTTCCGGTATTACAGACTCAAATGTTGTAGGTACCCAAAAATTAACGTTAGAAAAAAGTGTGACAGATTTGGTGGATTTTAGCGGTGATTACTAGGGAACATGCGGGGATGCTACAGTTAAAAGGGCGGGCCTCTGAGCCGCTTTGTTCTCCTTGTGTGAAAAAAAGTGTTTTTAGAAGGTGAAAATGACCATTTTTGGAAATTTTCCGGCCTCTCCCGTCCAAACGCGCGGGGTAGAGATTTGTGCTTTTTATTGAAGATAGAGTTTGACGAGATGTATTAAACGCACTCACCGGCTTTCTTCTATCTACACGTACTGCAGAGGTATGGCGGCTAGAATGTCTTCGGAATGGGGGTTTGAACCCGTCCTCTTTTTTTCTCGAAAATCAGAAAGTGTTCGCGATTGCCATTTTTAATGCTATCGTGTAAGAAGTAAGTCAAGGGGGAAGACAGGGCCGCACCCTGTTCCTCGGTTTGACCATTATTTCCGGAATTAGAGACTCAATTATTTTAGGTACCCAAAAATTAAGGCTAGAAAAAAGTGTGACGGATTTGGTGGATTGTAGCGGTGAATACTAGGGAACATGCGGGGATGGTACAGTTAAAAGGGCGGGCCTCTGAGCCTCTTCGTTCTCCTTGTGTGGAAAAAAGTCTGTTTTTGAAGGCCAAAAAGACCATTTTTTTAATGTTGCCGGCCTCTGCCGTCCAAACGCTCGGGGATAGATAGTTGTCCTTTATAGTGAGGATTGAGTTCGACGAGCTGTATTAAACGCACTCATCGGCTTTCTTCTATCTACACGTACTGCGGAGGTATGGCGGCTAGAATGTCGGCGGAATGGGGGTTTGAACACCTCCTCTTTTTTTCTCGAAAATCAGAAAGTGTTCGCGATTGCCATTTTGATGCTATCGTGTAAGAAGGAAGTCAAGGGGGAAGACAGGGCAGCACCCGTTCCTCGGTATGACCATTGTTTCCGGAATTAGAGACTCAAATATTTTAGGTACCCAAAAATTAAGGCTAGAAAAATGTGTGACGGATTTGCTGGATTTTAGTGGCGATTACTAGGGAACATGCGGGGATGGTACAGTAAAAAAGGGCGGGCCTCTGAACCGCTTCGTTCTTTTAGTGTGGAGAAAAGTCTCTTTTGGAAGATAAAAATGACCATTTTTTGAAAATTTGCCCCCTTCTCCCGTCCAAACGCGCGGGGATAGATAATTGTCCTTTATACTGAAGATAGAGTTCGTCTAGCTGTATTCAACGCACTCATCGCCTTTCTTCTAACTACACGTACTGCAGAGTTATGGCGGCTAGAATGTCGGCGGAATGGGGGTTTGAACCCTTCCCCTTTTTTTTCTCGAAAATCACAAAGTGTTCGCGAATGCCATTTTGAAGCTATCGTGTAAAAAGTAAGTCAAGGGGGAAGACAGGGCCGCACCCCGTTCCTCGGTATGACCATTATTTCCGGAATTACAGACTCAAATGTTGTAGGTACCCAAAAATTAACGTTAGAAAAAAGTGTGACAGATTTGGTGGATTTTAGCGGTGATTACTAGGGAACATGCGGGGATGCTACAGTTAAAAGGGCGGGCCTCTGAGCCGCTTTGTTCTCCTTGTGTGGAAAAAAGTCGTTTTAGAAGGTGAAAATGACCATTTTTGGAAATTTTGCGGCCTCTCCCGTCCAAACGCGCGGGGTAGAGATTTGTGCTTTTTATTGAAGATAGAGTTTGACGAGATGTATTAAACGCACTCATTGGCTTTCTTCTATCTACACGTACTGCAGAGGTATGGCGGCTAGAATGTCGGCGGAATGGGGGTTTGAACCCGTCCTCTTTTTTTCTCGAAAATCAGAAAGTGTTCGCGATTGCCATTTTGATGCTATCGTGTAAGAAGTAAGTCAAGGGGGAAGACAGGGCCGCACCCCGTTCCTCGGTTTGACCATTATTTCCGGAATTAGAGACTCAATTATTTTAGGTACCCAAAATTTAAGGCTAGAAAAAAGTGTGACGGATTTGGTGGATTGTAGCGGTGATTACTAGGGAACATGCGGGGATGGTACAGTTAAAACGGCGGGCCTCTAAGCCGCTTCGTTCTCCTTGTGTGAAAAAAAAGTCTGTTTTGGAAGGTCTAAATGACCATTTTTTTTAATTTTGCCGGCCTCTCCCGTCCAAACGCGAGGGGATAGGGTGTTGTCCTTTATACTGTGAATCTTATTTGTAACAACAATGTAATTTATTCGTCACAACAATAATTCCTTTCTACAATTCACCTTAAAGGCTCTCGTCAACAATTGGATCTTCACTCACACAGTATTCGATATAGCACTCCACCGACGACAATGACAATTTACTTTGACTATTACGCACAACAATGAACTGTTAATCTTAACTACTATTTACAAAGCACTATTTACAAATCAGAACTACCAGTTCTCAGTTCACAGTTCTTCTATCTCAGTCACTCGAGTTCACAGTATCTCGAACCACAGACCTTCAGAGACAGTTCACTGTACTCGAACTCGGGTCCCTCCAACTGCGGTCCACTGCACTCGAACTCAGGTCCCTCCAACTGCGGTCCACTGCACTCGAACTCAGGCCTTCGGATGCTGACGCAGATGCGGACGCACACTCGAGTCGAACTCCGGCTGGCTTGCTTGCTCTGGCTTTCTCACTGACTGAATAACTGAAAACTCTACAACTGAAAACTGCTGTCGTTCCTTCGCGACCGTAATTTATAACTACAGCGACGTAGCCTGGAAAGTTCGACCCGTCTCTAGAGATGGCGTTCCAGAGAAATCCAGGGCCCTCTCCTCTCTACCAGCACCAGATGCGCGCGCAAACTCGTCGCGTAATACACCCTCTCTCTTCTCTCCACCGCGCGACGTCACTCAATGTTACGTGGAGCCTGTGCGATCTGCTTTCATGCGGGACGCTGGTCGTGAGTTCGATTCTCACGTCGCTGTCACATTGCCCCCTCCTTAGGGCTGCTCGTCCCGGGCAGTCCCTTGGTAGGATGCTAATCGGTCCAGATGCACCACCATCATCTTCCCTCGAGGTTGTCGCTGGATGCGGTACACCACGTCGTTGATCCGGGTCACCACGCGGTATGGTCCATCCCAGGCACGCTGCAGCTTTGGTGATTTCCCTTTGGTCCTGGTAGGTCGATACAGCCACACCCGGTCGCCCTCCTGGAATCCTGCAGAGTTGGCTAATCTGTCGTAGCGCACCTTCATCCTGTCGCTGGCCATCTTGAGGTGCTCTCTGGCCAGTTGGTGAACTCCATTCAACTTCTCGGTGAGTTCTGCCACATAGTCAGTCGCTGGCTGGTCGGCGCTGGGTGGCGTGCCAAACAGCAGATCACAGGGCAGGCGCAGCTCTCTCCCGAAGACCATGTTTGCCGGTGTCATCCCTGTTGTATCGTGGACCGAAGCTCTGTAGGCCAAGAGGAACAGTGGAACTCTGGCATCCCAGTCTCGTTGATGGTTGGACACCACCTTCCGCAGGTGCTCCTCCACGGTTTTGATGTATCGTTCCACCATGCCGTCGGACTGTGGGTGGAGGGGAGTGGTCCTGGTTTTATGCACCCCCAGACGCTCGAACAATTCTCCCATCAGGTTGGATTCGAAGTTGCGCCCCTGATCGCTATGCAATTCCCGGGGCACCCCGAATCGGCAGATGAAGTTGTCAAGCAGCGCGTCGGCCACCGTCGAAGCCTCTTGGTTGGGAATCGCGTACACCTCTGGCCATTTTGTGAAGTAATCCATGGCTACTAGCAGGTAGCGGTTCCCGCGATCCGTGACCGGGAACGGTCCAGCAACGTCGATGGCGATCCTCTCAAAAGGAGCTCCCACGTTGTACTGCTGCATGGCTCCCCTGCTGCGGGTCCTTGGTCCGCGACTGGCTGCACAGGTGTCGCATCTTCGGCACCATTGTTCCGTGTCGGTTCTCTGATGCAACCAATAGAACCTCTGCCTTAACTTGTCCAGCGTCCTGTTGGCTCCCAGGTGGCCTCCAGTCACTCCAGCATGAGTCTCCTCCAGCACTTCCTTCACCTTGCTCCTGGGCAGGACAAGTTGTTCTATGTGGGTCCTTCCATCGGCCGACTCACAAATCCTCTTCAGGATACCGTCCTTGACAGTGAAGGATTCCCACTGGGCCCAGTAGCTCTTGTAAGTGGTGCTACGGTTGGCGATATCGGCCCATACTGGTCTCTGGCCGGACTCCACATCACGTAGTAGCTGTCCAATGTTTGGGTCCTCCAGCTGCTCCCTCCTTATGGTGGTGCCACCCCATCCTTGGCTTGGCTGGGCAGCAATACTCGTACTGCGTGGGCGCCATCTTGCTTTTCCCCTTGGCCCTCCAAGGAGAGCTCGCTGGCCACGGGTTGGTCCTCGGCGTCCATCAGGAACACTTCATCCCGACCAAGACGGAGTATACGGCGCCGGACGTCCACCGTCGCATCGAGTAACCGCATTGCGTCGAGTCCCAGGACGACGTCCTCGGTGATGTTGGCGACGAACACCCACATCTCCAGTTTCCTCTTCCCCAAGGTCAGGTCCAGGAAGACCTCTCTCTGGATGGGCAAGCTCTCGCCTGAAGCAGTCCGTAGCTCGTATTGGCGCAGCGGCGTCCTCCCAGGTAGGCCCCGCACGACGTCTGGTCTGGCGATAGTGAGCATCGCCCCGGTGTCCACCAGTACTCTGCATGGACGGCCTTTTATCCGTCCTTCAGCAATCAGCCCATCGTCGCATCTTCTGTCGACCGGTTTCAGGACGAGCCGAGGGGACGGTGATGATGGCGCCGACGTGCTCCTCTTAGCATCGGCTCCCTCTCTCTCCCGACTGTTGCCAGGTCGGTCGCAACTCCTCCGCAGGTGCCCAGGTTCACCGCAGGACCAGCAGGTGGGCACCCGTCGTCTCCGTTGCTCAGGTGACTGTTGGGTTCTCTCGGTGTCAGCCACCTCTCTCTCCGGCCGGTGGCCAGAGCGGTCGCAGTCCCTCCTTAGGTGTCCCGGCCTCCCGCAGGACCAGCAGATGGGCGCCCGTCGTCTCCGCCGCTCCGTTGACTGTTGGCGCTCCTCGACGTCGGCCACCTCTCTCTCCTGCCTGTGACCGGATTGGTCACAGTCCCTTCTCAAGTGTCCCGGTTTGCCACAGGACCAGCAGGTGGGCGCCCGTCGTCTCCGCCGCTCCGTTGACTGCCGCTCGGGTGGTTTCGGTTGGCGCCCCCCAGCATCCGTCGCCGTGACGCTCCTGATCCAGTGCGGTGCTGAGACTCCCGCCGCCGACTTGGCCGCCTCCATCCTGAGGGCCGCCGCCAGAGCTGCGTTGATGGTGCGATGCTCTGCCAGGAGTAGCTGTTGCTTTATTTCCGGGTCTCGAACTCCGCTGCCGAAGGTGTAGGCCGCCTCTCCAGCGATGAAGTCATTAGGTAGGCCCCTGAGCGCCTTATGGGCCAGTTGTTCCACCGCCATCGCGAATTCTTGCAGGGACTCGCCTGACTGTTGGACCCTCGTTTTTAGTTGGGTCCTGAACGCTGCCGCAAGTTGATGGTCACCATAACGTCCCTCCAAGGCCGCCATTATCTCAGCGGCTGTCCCATCTTCTGGAACGCTGTGAAGAATCTCCGACGCCTGTCCTTGAAGCGCGGTCAGCAGCTGAGTAGTCTTCTCCGCTGGGGTCCACCCATTATGTGCTGCGGTGGCCTCGAACTGGCGACGGAATATCGCCCAAGACGTCGTACCGTCGAACTTTGGCGTCTTGACGTTGTGATGTCTGGCTGAGGGCGATGGTTCCACATGGCCACTACATGAGGTCCTCAATTCTGACGTCGATCTTTCCACGGCCCGTTGAACTTCCTCGGCAATTATCTGTTTCTGTTCTCTAGCCTGGCGATCCACCAACGCGAGGATGTGCTTGTTTTCCTCAGCGTGTTTGTCCATCATCTCACTCGTCTTATCCAGCAACTCGCTCGTCTGCTCTTGACGACGCTCGAGATCGCGGATTTTGCCGTCGAAATTGTCTACCTCCTGTCTCAATTCGGTTACTGTCTCGTTTATAGTTGTAAAATTCTTGTTTAGGTTGTCAAGATCGGCTTTGAGTTCGTCTTTCACGATGGCGACAATTCCATCTACGTGGGCTGAAACGCTTTCAATTTGCGTAGTGACGTCATCTTTTACTCCGCTGATGTCGCCTTTCACTCCGCTTATGTCGCCTTTCACTCCACTTATGTCGCCTTTCACTTCACTTATGTCACTTTTCATCTCTGTTTTCACATCACTTATGTCACTTTTCATCTCCGTTTTCACATCACTTATGTCGTTCTTAACCTCACTGATGTGCCTGTTCATGTCGTCTTTCATTTCTGCTTTTACGTCACTTATGTCTTTTTTCATTTCAGCTTTCATTTCCGCGATGGCTTGCAGGATCTGCTGTAGGTTCTCCATTGTCGATAATGTCCCGATTCTGACACCACTGTGAATTTTATTAGTTACAACAATGTAATTTATTCGTCACAACAATAATTCCTTTCTACAATTCACCTTAAAGGCTCTCGTCAACAATTGGATCTTCACTCACACAGTATTCGATATAGCACTCCACCGACGACAATGACTATTTACTTGGACTATTACGCACAACAATGAACTGTTAATCTTAACTACTATTTACAAAGCACTATTTACAAATCAGAACTACCAGTTCTCAGTTCACAGTTCTTCTATCTCAGTCACTCGAGTTCACAGTATCTCGAACCACAGACCTTCAGAGACAGTTCACTGTACTCGAACTCGGGTCCCTCCAACTGCGGTCCACTGCACTCGAACTCAGGTCCCTCCAACTGCGGTCCACTGCACTCGAACTCAGGCCTTCGGATGCTGACGCAGATGCGGACGCACACTCGAGTCGAACTCCGGCTGGCTTGCTTGCTCTGGCTTTCTCACTGACTGAATAACTGAAAACTCTACAACTGAAAACTGCTGTCGTTCCTTCGCGACCGTAATTTATAACTACAGCGACGTAGCCTGGAAAGTTCGACCCGTCTCTAGAGATGGCGTTCCAGAGAAATCCAGGGCCCTCTCCTCTCTACCAGCACCAGATGCGCGCGCAAACTCGTCGCGTAATACACCCTCTCTCTTCTCTCCACCGCGCGACGTCACTCAATGTTACGTGGAGCCTGTGCGATCTGCTTTCATGCGGGACGCTGGTCGTGAGTTCGATTCTCACGTCGCTGTCACAATACTGAAGATAGAGTTCGACGAGCTGTATTAAAGGCACTCATCGGCTTTCTTCTAACTACACGTACTGCAGAGTCATGGCGGCTAGAATGTCGGCGGAATGGGGGTTTGAACCCTTCCCCTTTTTTTCTCGAAAATCAGAAAGTGTTCGCGATTGCCATTTTGATGCTATCGTGTAAGTTGTAAGTCAAGGGGGAAGTCAGGTCCACACCCGTTCCTCCGTATGACCATTATTTCCGGAATTAGAGACTCAAATATTTTAGGTACCCAAAAATTAACGCTAGAAAAAAGTGTGACGGATTTGCTGGATTTTAGCTGTGATTACTAGGGAACATGAGGGGATGGTACAGTTAAAAGGGCGGGACTCTGAGCCGCTTCTCCTTGTGTGGAAAAAAGTATGTTTTGGAAGGTAAAAATAACCATTTTTTTTAATTTGCCGGCCTCTCCCGTCCAAACGCGCAGGGATAGAGAGTTGTCCTTTATACTGAGGATAGAATTCGACGAGCTGTATTAAACGCACTCATCGGCTTTCTTCTAACTACACTTACTGCAGAGTTATGGCGGCTAGAATGTCGGCGGAATGGGGGTTTGAACCCTTCCCCTTTTTTTCTCGAAAATCGGAAAGTGTTCGCGATTGTCATTTTGATGCTATCGTGTAAGAAGTAAGTCAAGGGGGAAGACAGGGCCGCACCCCGTTCCTCGGTATGATCATTATTTTCGGAATTAGAGACTCAAATATTTTAACTACCCAAAAATTAAGGCTAGAAAAAAGTGTGATGAATTTGCTGGTTTTTAGCGGTGATTACTTGGGAACATGCTGGGATGCTACATTTAAAAGGGCGGGCCTCTGAGCCGCTTTGTTCTCCTTGTGTAGAACAAGTCTGTTCGAAGGTCATAATGACCATTTCTTGATATTTTGCCGGCCTCTCCCGTCCAAACGCACTGGGATATAGAGTTGTCCTTTATACTGAAGATAGAGTTCGACGAGCTGTATTAAACGCACTCATCGGCTTTCTTCTAACTACACGTACTGCAGAGGTATGGCGGCTAGAATGTCGGCGGAATGGGGGTTTGATCCCCTCCTCTTTTTTTCTCGAAAATCAGAAAGTGTTCGCGATTGCCATTTTGATCCTATCGTGTAAGAAGTAAGTCAAGGGGGAAGACAGGGCCGCACCCCGTTCCTCGGTATGACCATTATTTCCGCAATTAGAAACTCAAATATTTTAGGTACCCAAAAATTAAAGCTAGAAAAATGTGTGACGGATTTTCTGGATTTTAGCGGTGATTACTAGGGAACATGCGGGGATGGTACAGTTAAAAGGGCGGTCCTCTGAGCCGCTTCGTTCTCCTTGTTTGGAAAAAAGTCTGTTTTTGAAGGTCAAAAAGACCATTTTTTCAAATTTTGCCGGCCTCTCCCGTCCAAACGCTCGGAGATAGAGAGTTGTCCTTTATACTGAGGATTGAGTTGGACGAGCTGTATTAAACGCACTCATCGGCTTTCTTCTATCTACACGTACTGCAGAGGTATGGCGGCTAGAATGTCGGCGGAATGGGGGTTTGAACACCTCCTCTTTTTTTCTCGAAAATCAGAAAGTGTTCGCGATTGCCATTTTGATGCTATCGTGTAAGAAGGAAGTCAAGGGGGAAGACAGGGCCGCACCCCGTTCCTCGGTTTGACCATTATTTCCGGAATTATAGACTCAAATATTGTAGGTACCCAAAAATTAACGTTAGAAAAAAGTGTGACGGATTTGGTGGATTTTAGCGGTGATTACTATGGAACATGCGGGGATGCTACAGTTAAAACGGCGGGCCTCTGAGCCGCTTCGTTCTCCTTGTGTGGAAAAAAGTGTGTTTTGGAAAGTCTAAATGACCATATTTTGAAATTTTGCCGGCCTGTCCCGTCCTAACGCTCGGGGATAGATAGTTGTGCTTTATACAGAGGATAGAGTTCGACGAGTTGTATTCAACGCACTCATCGCCTTTCTTCTAACTACACGTACTGCAGAGTTATGGCGGCTAGAATGTCGGCGGAATGGGGGTTTGAACCCTTTCCTTTTTTTTCTCGAAAATCAGAAAGTGTTCGCGATTGCCATTTTGATGCTGTCGTGTAAGAAGTAAGTCAAGGGGGAAGACAGGGCCGCACACGTTCCTCGGTATGACCATTATTTCCGGAATTAGAGACTCAAATATTTTAGGTACCCAAAAATTAAGGCTAGAAAAATATGTGACGGATTTGCTGGATTTTAGCGGCGATTACTAGGGAACATGCGGGGATGGTACAGTAAAAATGGCGGGCGTCTGAACCGCTTCGTTCTCCTTGTGTGGAGAAAGTCTCTTTTGGAAGGTAAAAATGACTATTTTTTTTAAATTTGCCCCCTTCTCCCGTCCAAACGCGCGGGGATAGATAATTGTCATTTATGCTGAAGATAGAGTTCGTCTAGCTGTATTCAACGCACTCATCGGCTTTCTTCTAACTACACGTACTGCAGAGTTATGGCGGCTAGAATGTCGGCGGAATGGGGGTTTGAACCCTTCCCCTTTTTTTTCTCGAAAATCACAAAGTGTTCGCGAATGCCATTTTGAAGCTATCGTGTAAAAAGTAAGTCAAGGGGGAAGACAGGGCCGCACCCCGTTCCTCGGTATGACCATTATTTCCGGAATTACAGACTCAAATGTTGTAGGTACCCAAAAATTAACGTTAGAAAAAGGTGATACAGATTTGGTGGATTTTAGCGGTGATTACTAGGGAACATGCGGGGATGCTACAGTTAAAAGGGCGGGCCTCTGAACCGCTTTGTTCTCCTTGTGTGGAAAAAAGTTGTTTTAGAAGGTGAAAATGACCATTTTTTGAAATTTTCCGGCCTCTCCCGTCCAAACGCGCGGGGTAGAGATTTGTGCTTTTTATTGAAGATAGAGTTTGACGAGATGTATTAAACGCACTCACCGGCTTTCTTCTATCTACACGTACTGCAGAGGTATGGCGGCTAGAATGTCGGCGGAATGGGGGTTTGAACCCGTCCTCTTTTTTTCTCGAAAATCAGAAAGTGTTCGCGATTGCCATTTTGATGCTATCGTGTAAGAAGTAACTCAAGGGGGAAGACAGGGCCGCACCCCGTTCCTCGGTTTGACCATTATTTCCGGAATTAGAGACTCAATTATTTTAGGTACCCAAAAATTAAGGCTAGAAACAAGTGTGACGGATTTGGTGGATTTTAGCGGTGATTACTAGGGAACATGCGGGGATGGTACAGTTAAAAGGGCGGGCCTCTGAGCCGCTTCGTTCTCCTTGTGTGGAAAAAAGTCTGTTTTTGAAGGCCAAAAAGACCATTTTTTTAATTTTGCCGGCCTCTGCCGTCCAAACGCTCGGGGATAGAGAGTTGTCCTTTATACTGAGGATAGAATTCGACGAGCTGTATTAAACGCACTCATCGGCTTTCTTCTAACTACACTTACTGCAGAGTTATGGCGGCTAGAATGTCGGCGGAATGGGGGTTTGAACCCTTCCCCTTTTTTTCTCGAAAATCAGAAAGTGTTCGCGATTGTCATTTTGATGCTATCGTGTAAGAAGTAAGTCAAGGGGGAAGACAGGGCCGCACCCCGTTCCTCGGTATGACCATTATTTCCGGAATTAGAGACTCAAATGTTGTAGGTACCCAAAAATTAACGTTAGAAAAAAGTGTGACGGATTTGCTGGATTTTAGCGGTGATTACTAGGGAACATGCGGGGATGCTACAGTTAAAACGGCGGGCCTCTAAGCCGCTTCGTTCTCCTTGTGTGGAAAAAAAGTCTGTTTTGGAAGGTCTAAATGACCATTTTTCTAAATTTTGCCGGCCTCTCCCGTCCAAACGCGAGGGGATAGGGTGTTGTCCTTTATACTGAAGATAGAGTTCGACGAGCTGTATTAAAGGCACTCATCGGCTTTCTTCTAACTACATGTACTGCAGAGTCATGGCGGCTAGAATGTCGGCGGAATGGGGGTTTGAACCCTTCCCCTTTTTTTCTCGCAAATCAGAGAGTGTTCGCGATTGCCATTTTGATGCTATCGTGTAAGTTGTAAGTCAAGGGGGAAGTGAGGTCCGCACCCGTTCCTCAGTATGACCATTATTTCCGGAATTAGAGACTCAAATATTTTAGGTACCCAAAAATTAACGCTAGAAAAAAGTGTGACGGATTTGTTGGATTTTAGCTGTGATTACTAGGGAACATGAGGGGATGGTACAGTTAAAAGGGCGGGCCTCTGAGCCGCTTCGTTCTCCTTGTGTGGAAAAGAGTCTGTTTAGGAAGGTAAAAATAACCATTTTTTTTTTAATTTGCCGGCCTCTCCCGTCCAAACGCGCGGGGATAGAGAGTTGTCCTTTATACTGAGGATAGAATTCGACGAGCTCTATTAAACGCACTCATCGGCTTTCTTCTAACTACACTTAGTGCAGAGTTATGGCGGCTAGAATGTCGGCGGTATGGGGGTTTGATCCCTTCCCCTTTTTTTCTCGAAAATCGGAAATTGTTCGCGATTGTCATTTTGATGCTATCGTGTAAGAAGTAAGTCAAGGGGGAAGACAGGGCCGCACCCCGTTCCTCGGTATGATCATTATTTTCGGAATTAGAGACTCAAATATTTTAACTACCCAAAAATTAAGGCTAGAAAAAAGTGTGATGAATTTGCTGGTTTTTAGCGGTGATTACTTGGGAACATGCTGGGATGCTACATTTAAAAGGGCGGGCCTCTGAGCCGCTTTGTTCTCCTTGTGTAGAACAAGTCTGTTCGAAGGTCATAATGACCATTTCTTGAAATTTTGCCGGCCTCTCCCGTCCAAACGCGCTGGGATATAGAGTTGTCCTTTATACTGAAGATAGAGTTCGACGAGCTGTATTAAACGCACTCATCGGCTTTCTTCTAACTACACGTACTGCAGAGGTATGGCGGCTAGAATGTCGGCGGAATGGGGGTTTGATCCCCTCCTCTTTTTTTCTCGAAAATCAGAAAGTGTTCGCGATTGCCATTTTGATCCTATCGTGTATGAAGTAAGTCAAGGGGGAAGACAGGGCCGCACCCCGTTCCTCGGTATGACCATTATTTCCGCAATTAGAAACTCAAATATTTTAGGTACCCAAAAATTAAAGCTAGAAAAATGTGTGACGGATTTTCTGGATTTTAGCGGTGATTACTAGGGAACATGCGGGGATGGTACAGTTAAAAGGGCGGTCCTCTGAGCCGCTTCGTTCTCCTTGTTTGGAAAAAAGTCTGTTTTTGAAGGTCAAAAAGACCATTTTTTCAAATTTTGCCGGCCTCTCCCGTCCAAACGCTCGGAGATAGAGAGTTGTCCTTTATACTGAGGATTGAGTTGGACGAGCTGTATTAAACGCACTCATCGGCTTTCTTCTATCTACACGTACTGCAGAGGTATGGCGGCTAGAATGTCGGCGGAATGGGGGTTTGAACACCTCCTCTTTTTTTCTCGAAAATCAGAAAGTGTTCGCGATTGCCATTTTGATGCTATCGTGTAAGAAGGAAGTCAAGGGGGAAGACAGGGCCGCACCCCGTTCCTCGGTTTGACCATTATTTCCGGAATTATAGACTCAAATATTGTAGGTACCCAAAAATTAACGTTAGACAAAAGTGTGACGGATTTGGTGGATTTTAGCGGTGATTACTATGGAACATGCGGGGATGCTACAGTTAAAACGGCGGGCCTCTGAGCCGCTTCGTTCTCCTTGTGTGGAAAAAAGTGTGTTTTGGAAAGTCTAAATGACCATATTTTGAAATTTTGCCGGCCTGTCCCGTCCTAACGCTCGGGGATAGATAGTTGTGCTTTATACAGAGGATAGAGTTCGACGAGTTGTATTCAACGCACTCATCGCCTTTCTTCTAACTACACGTACTGCAGAGTTATGGCGGCTAGAATGTCGGCGGAATGGGGGTTTGAACCCTTTCCTTTTTTTTCTCGAAAATCAGAAAGTGTTCGCGATTGCCATTTTGATGCTGTCGTGTAAGAAGTAAGTCAAGGGGGAAGACAGGGCCGCACACGTTCCTCGGTATGACCATTATTTCCGGAATTAGAGACTCAAATATTTTAGGTACCCAAAAATTAAGGCTAGAAAAATATGTGACGGATTTGCTGGATTTTAGCGGCGATTACTAGGGAACATGCGGGGATGGTACAGTAAAAATGGCGGGCGTCTGAACCGCTTCGTTCTCCTTGTGTGGAGAAAGTCTCTTTTGGAAGGTAAAAATGACCATTTTTTTTAAATTTGCCCCCTTCTCCCGTCCAAACGCGCGGGGATAGATAATTGTCATTTATGCTGAAGATAGAGTTCGTCTAGCTGTATTCAACGCACTCATCGGCTTTCTTCTAACTACACGTACTGCAGAGTTATGGCGGCTAGAATGTCGGCGGAATGGGGGTTTGAACCCTTCCCCTTTTTTTTCTCGAAAATCACAAAGTGTTCGCGAATGCCATTTTGAAGCTATCGTGTAAAAAGTAAGTCAAGGGGGAAGACAGGGCCGCACCCCGTTCCTCGGTATGACCATTATTTCCGGAATTACAGACTCAAACGTTGTAGGTACCCAAAAATTAACGTTAGAAAAAGGTGATACAGATTTGGTGGATTTTAGCGGTGATTACTAGGGAACATGCGGGGATGCTACAGTTAAAAGGGCGGGCCTCTGAACCGCTTTGTTCTCCTTGTGTGGAAAAAAGTTGTTTTAGAAGGTGAAAATGACCATTTTTTTAAATTTTCCGGCCTCTCCCGTCCAAACGCGCGGGGTAGAGATTTGTGCTTTTTATTGAAGATAGAGTTTGACGAGATGTATTAAACGCACTCACCGGCTTTCTTCTATCTACACGTACTGCAGAGGTATGGCGGCTAGAATGTCGGCGGAATGGGGGTTTGAACCCGTCCTCTTTTTTTCTCGAAAATCAGAAAGTGTTCGCGATTGCCATTTTGATGCTATCGTGTAAGAAGTAACTCAAGGGGGAAGACAGGGCCGCACCCCGTTCCTCGGTTTGACCATTGTTTCCGGAATTAGAGACTCAATTATTTTAGGTACCCAAAAATTAAGGCTAGAAAAAAGTGTGACGGATTTGGTGGATTTTAGCGGTGATTACTAGGGAACATGCGGGGATGGTACAGTTAAAAGGGCGGGCCTCTGAGCCGCTTCGTTCTCCTTGTGTGGAAAAAATCTGTTTTTGAAGGCCAAAAAGACCATTTTTTTAATTTTGCCGGCCTCTGCCGTCCAAACGCTCGGGGATAGAGAGTTGTCCTTTATACTGAGGATAGAATTCGACGAGCTGTATTAAACGCACTCATCGGCTTTCTTCTAACTACACTTACTGCAGAGTTATGGCGGCTAGAATGTCGGCGGAATGGGGGTTTGAACCCTTCCCCTTTTTTTCTCGAAAATCAGAAAGTGTTCGCGATTGTCATTTTGATGCTATCGTGTAAGAAGTAAGTCAAGGGGGAAGACAGGGCCGCACCCCGTTCCTCGGTATGACCATTATTTCCGGAATTAGAGACTCAAATGTTGTAGGTACCCAAAAATTAACGTTAGAAAAAAGTGTGACGGATTTGCTGGATTTTAGCGGTGATTACTAGGGAACATGCGGGGATGCTACAGTTAAAACGGTGGGCCTCTAAGCCGCTTCGTTCTCCTTGTGTGGAAAAAAAGTCTGTTTTGGAAGGTCTAAATGACCATTTTTCTAAATTTTGCCGGCCTCTCCCGTCCAAACGCGAGGGGATAGGGTGTTGTCCTTTATACTGAAGATAGAGTTCGACGAGCTGTATTAAAGGCACTCATCGGCTTTCTTCTAACTACACGTACTGCAGAGTCATGGCGGCTAGAATGTCGGCGGAATGGGGGTTTGAACCCTTCCCCTTTTTTTCTCGCAAATCAGAGAGTGTTCGCGATTGCCATTTTGATGCTATCGTGTAAGTTGTAAGTCAAGGGGGAAGTGAGGTCCGCACCCGTTCCTCAGTATGACCATTATTTCCGGAATTAGAGACTCAAATATTTTAGGTACCCAAAAATTAACGCTAGAAAAAAGTGTGACGGATTTGTTGGATTTTAGCTGTGATTACTAGGGAACATGAGGGGATGGTACAGTTAAAAGGGCGGGCCTCTGAGCCGCTTCGTTCTCCTTGTGTGGAAAAGAGTCTGTTTAGGAAGGTAAAAATAACCATTTTTTTTTTAATTTGCCGGCCTCTCCCGTCCAAACGCGCGGGGATAGAGAGTTGTCCTTTATACTGAGGATAGAATTCGACGAGCTCTATTAAACGCACTCATCGGCTTTCTTCTAACTACACTTAGTGCAGAGTTATGGCGGCTAGAATGTCGGCGGTATGGGGGTTTGATCCCTTCCTCTTTTTTTCTCGAAAGTCGGAAAGTGTTCGCGATTGTCATTTTGATGCTATCGTGTAAGAAGTAAGTCAAGGGGGAAGACAGGGCCGCACCCCGTTCCTCGGTATGATCATTATTTTCGGAATTAGAGACTCAAATATTTTAAGTATCCAAAAATTAAGGCTAGAAAAAAGTGTGATGAATTTGCTGGTTTTTAGCGGTGTTTACTTGGGAACATGCGGCGATGCTACAGTTAAAAGGGCGGGCCTCTGAGCCGCTTTGTTCTCCTTGTGTAGAAAAAGTCTGTTCGAAGGTCAAAATGACCATTTTTTGAAATTTTGCCGGCCTCTCCCGTCCAAACGCGCTGGGATAGAGAGTTGTCCTTTATACTGAAGATAGAGTTCGACGAGCTGTATTAAACGCACTCATCGGCTTTCTTCTATCTACACGTACTGCAGAGGTATGGCGGCTAGAATGTCGGCGGAATGGGGGTTTGATCCCCTCCTCTTTTTTTCTCGAAAATCAGAAAGTGTTCCCGATTGCCATTTTGATGCTATCGTGTAAGAAGTAAGTCAAGGGGGAAGACAGGGCCGCACCCGTTCCTCGGTATGACCATTATTTCCGGAATTAGAGACTCAAATAGTTTAGGTACCCAAAAATTAAGGCTAGAAAAATGTGTGACGGATTTGCTGGATTTTAGCGGCGATTACTAGGGAACATGCGGGGATGGTACAGTAAAAAGGGCGGGCCTCTGAACCGCTTCGTTCTACTTGTGTGGAGAAAAGTCTCTTTTGGAAGGTAAAAATGACCATTTTTTGAAAATTTGCCCCCTTCTCCCGTCCAAACGCGCGGGGATAGATAATTGTCCTTTATACTGAAGATAGAGTTCGTCTAGCTGTATTCAACGCACTCATTGGCTTTCTTCTAACTACACGTACTGCAGAGTTATGGCGGCTAGAATGTCGGCGGAATGGGGGTTTGAACCCTTCCCCTTTTTTTTCTCGAAAATCACAAAGTGTTCGCGAATGCCATTTTGAAGCTATCGTGTAAAAAGTAAGTCAAGGGTGAAGACAGGGCCGCACCCCGTTCCTCGGTATGACCATTATTTCCGGAATTACAGACTCAAATGTTGTAGGTACCCAAAAATTAACGTTAGAAAAAAGTGTGACAGATTTGGTGGATTTTAGCGGTGATTACTAGGGAACATGCGGGGATGCTACAGTTAAAAGGACGGGCCTCTGAGCCGCTTTGTTCTCCTTGTGTGGAAAAAAGTCGTTTTAGAAGGTGAAAATGACCATTTTTGGAAATTTTCCGGCCTCTCCCGTCCAAACGCGCGGGGTAGAGATTTGTGCTTTTTATTGAAGATAGAGTTTGACGAGATGTATTAAACGCACTCACCGGCTTTCTTCTAACTACACTTACTGCAGAGTTATGGCGGCTAGAATGTCGGCGGAATGGGGGTTTTGAACCCTTCCCCTTTTTTTCTCGAAAATCAGAAAGTGTTCGCGATTGTCATTGTGATGCTATCGTGTAAGAAGTAAGTCAAGGGGGAAGACAGGGCCGCACCCCGTTCCTCGGTTTGACCATTATTTCCGGAATTAGAGACTCAAATATAGTAGGTACCCAAAAATTAACGTTAGAAAAAAGAGTGACGGATTTGGTGGATTTTAGCGGTGATTACTAGGGAACATACGGGGATGCTACAGTTAAAACGGCGGGCCTCTGAGCCGCTTCGTTCTCCTTGTGTGGAAAAAAGTGTGTTTTTGGAAAGTCTAAATGACCATTTTTTGAAATTTTGCCGGCCTCTCCCGTCCAAACGCTCGGGGATACATAGTTGTCCTTTATACAGAGGATAGAGTTCGACGAGTTGTATTCAACGCACTCATCGGCTTTCTTCTAACTACAAGTACTGCAGAGTTATGGTGGCTAGAATGTCGGCGGAGTGGGGGTTTGAACCCTTTCCTTTTTTTTCTCGAAAATCAGAAAGTGTTCGCGATTGCCATTTTGATGCTATCGTGTAAGAAGTAAGTCAAGGGGGAAGACAGGGCCGCACCCGTTCCTCGGTATGACCATTATTTCCGGAATTAGAGACTCAAATATTTTAGGTACCCAAAAATTAAGGCTAGAAAAATGTGTGACGGATTTGCTGGATTTTAGTGGCGATTACTAGGGAACATGCGGGGATGGTACAATAAAAATGGCGGGCCTCTGAACCGCTTCGTTCTCCTTGTGTGGAGAAAAGTCTCTTTGGAAGATAAAAATGACCATTTTTTGAAAATTTGCCCCCTTCTCCCGTCCAAACGCGCGGGGATAGATAATTGTCCTTTATACTGAAGATAGAGTTCGTCTAGCTGTATTCAACGCACTCATCGCCTTTCTTCTAACTACACGTACTGCAGAGTTATGGCGGCTAGAATGTCGGCGGAATGGGGGTTTGAACCCTTCCCCTTTTTTTTCTCGAAAATCACAAAGTGTTCGCGAATGCCATTTTGAAGCTATCGTGTAAAAAGTAAGTCAAGGGGGAAGACAGTGCCGCACCCCGTTCCTCGGTATGACCATTATTTCCGGAATTACAGACTCAAATGTTGTAGGTACCCAAAAATTAACGTTAGAAAAAAGTGTGACAGATTTGGTGGATTTTAGCGGTGATTACTAGGGAACATGCGGGGATGCTACAGTTAAAAGGGCGGGCCTCTGAGCCGCTTTGTTCTCCTTGTGTGGAAAAAAGTCGTTTTAGAAGGTGAAAATGACCATTTTTGGAAATTTTGCGGCCTCTCCCGTCCAAACGCGCGGGGTAGAGATTTGTGCTTTTTATTGAAGATAGAGTTTGACGAGATGTATTAAACGCACTCATCGGCTTTCTTCTATCTACACGTACTGCAGAGGTATGGCGGCTAGAATGTAGGCGGAGAGGGGGTTTGAACCCGTCCTCTTTTTTTCTCGAAAATCAGAAAGTGTTCGCGATTGCCATTTTGATGCTATCGTGTAAGAAGTAAGTCAAGGGGGAAGACAGGGCCGCACCCCGTTCCTCGGTATGACCATTATTTCCGCAATTAGAGACTCAAATATTTTAGGTACCCAAAAATTAAAGGTAGAAAAATGTGTGACGGATTTGCTGGATTTTAGCGGTGATTACTAGGGAACATGCGGGGATGGTACAGTTAAAAGGGCGGTCCTCTGAGCCGCTTCGTTCTCCTTGTGTGGAAAAAAGTCTGTTTTTGAAGGTCAAAAAGACCATTTTTTCAAATTTTGCCGGCCTCTCCCTCCAAACGCTCGGGGATAGAGAGTTGTCCTTTATACTGAGGATTGAGTTCGACGAGCTGTATTAAACGCACTCATCGGCTTTCTTCTATCTACACGTACTGCAGAGGTATGGCGGCTAGAATGTCGGCGGAATGGGGGTTTGAACACCTCCTCTTTTTTTCTCGAAAATCAGAAAGTGTTCGCGATTGCTATTTTGATGCTATCGTGTAAGAAGGAAGTCAAGGGGGAAGACAGGGCCGCACCCCGTTCCTCGGTTTCACCATTATTTCCGAAATTAGAGACTCAAATATTGTAGGTACCCAAAAATTAACGTTAGAAAAAAGTGTGACGGATTTGGTGGATTTTAGCGGTGATTACTAGGGAACATGCGGGGATGCTACAGTTAAAACGGCGGGCCTCTGAGCCGCTTCGTTCTCCTTGTGTGGAAAAAAGTGTGTTTTGGAAAGTCTAAATGACCATTTTTTGAAATTTTGCCGGCCTCTCCCGTCCAAACGCTCGGGGATAGATAGTTGTCCTTTATACAGAGGATAGAGTTCGACGAGTTGTATTCAACGCACTCATCGCCTTTCTTCTAACTACACGTACTGCAGAGTTATGGCGGCTAGAATGTCGGCGGAATGGGGGTTTGAACCCTTTCCTTTTTTTTCTCGAAAATCAGAAAGTGTTCGCGATTGCCATTTTGATGCTATCGTGTAAGAAGTAAGTCAAGGGGGAAGACAGGGCCGCACCCGTTCCTCGTTATGACCATTATTTCCGGAATTAGAGACTCAAATATTTTAGGTACCCAAAAATTAAGGCTAGAAAAATGTGTGACGGATTTCCTGGATTTTAGCGGCGATTACTAGGGAACATGCGGGGATGGTACAGTAAAAAGGGCGGGCCTCTGAACCGCTTCGTTCTCCTTGTGTGGAGAAAAGTCTCTTTTGGGAGGTAAAAATGACCATTTTTTGAAAATTTGCCCCCTTCTCCCGTCCAAACGCGCGGGGATAGATAATTGTCCTTTATGCTGAAGATAGAGTTCGTCTAGCTGTATTCAACGCACTCATCGGCTTTCTTCTAACTACACGTACTGCAGAGTTATGGCGGCTAGAATGTCGGTTGAATGGGGGTTTGAACCCTTCCCCTTTGTTTTCTCGAAAATCACAAAGTGTTCGCGAATGCCATTTTGAAGCTATCGAGTAAAAAGTAAGTCAAGGGGGAAGACAGGGCCGCAACCCGTTCCTCGGTATGACCATTATTTCCGGAATTACAGACTCAAATGTTGTAGGTACCCAAAAATTAACGTTAGAAAATGGTGTGACATATTTGGTGGATTTTAGCGGTGATTACTAGGGAACATGCGGGGATGCTACAGTTAAAAGGGCGGGCCTCTGAGCCGCTTTGTTCTCCTTGTGTGGAAAAAAGTTGTTTTAGAAGGTGAAAATGACCATTTTTTGAAATTTTCCGGCCTCTCCCGTCCAAACGCGCGGGGTAGAGATTTGTGCTTTTTATTGAAGATAGAGTTTGACGAGATGTATTAAACGCACTCACCGGCTTTCTTCTATCTACACGTACTGCAGAGGTATGGCGGCTAGAATGTCGGCGGAATGGGGGTTTGAACCCGTCCTCTTTTTTTCTCGAAAATCAGAAAGTGTTCGCGATTGCCATTTTGATGCTATCGTGTAAGAAGTAAGTCAAGGGGGAAGACAGGGCCGCACCCCGTTCCTCGGTTTGACCATTATTTCCGGAATTAGAGACTCAATTATTTTAGGTACCCAAAAATTAAGGCTAGAAAAAAAGTGACGGATTTGGTGGATTTTAGCGGTGATTACTAGGGAACATGCGGGGATGGTACAGTTAAAAGGGCGGGCCTCTGAGCCGCTTCGTTCTCCTTGTGTGGAAAAAAGTCTGTTTTTGAAGGCCAAAAAGACCATTTTTTTAAATTTGCCGGCCTCTGCCGTCCAAACGCTCGGGGATAGAGAGTTGTCCTTTATACTGAGGATAGAAATCGACGAGCTGTATTAAACGCACTCATCGGCTTTCTTCTAACTACACTTACTGCAGAGTTATGGCGGCTAGAATGTCGGCGGAATGGGGGTTTGAACCCTTCCCCTTTTTTTCTCGAAAATCAGAAAGTGTTCGCGATTCTCATTTTGATGCTATCGTGTAAGAAGTAAGTCAAGGGGGAAGACAGGGCCGCACCCCGTTCCTCGGTATGACCATTATTTCCGGAATTAGAGACTCAAATGTTGTAGGTACCCAAAAATTAACGTTAGAAAAAAGTGTGACGGATTTGCTGGATTTTAGCGGTGATTACTAGGGAACATGCGGGGATGCTACAGTTAAAACGGCGGGCCTCTAAGCCGCTTCGTTCTCCTTGTGTGGAAAAAAAGTCTGTTTTGGAAGGTCTAAATGACCATTTTTCTAAATTTTGCCGGCCTCTCCCGTCCAAACGCGAGGGGATAGGGTGTTGTCCTTTATACTGAAGATAGAGTTCGACGAGCTGTATTAAAGGCACTCATCGGCTTTCTTCTAACTACACGTACTGCAGAGTCATGGCGGCTAGAATGTCGGCGGAATGGGGGTTTGAACCCTTCCCCTTTTTTTCTCGAAAATCAGAAAGTGTTCGCGATTGCCATTTTGATGCTATCGTGTAAGTTGTAAGTCAAGGGGGAAGTGAGGTCCGCACCCGTTCCTCCGTATGACCATTATTTCCGGAATTAGAGACTCAAATATTTTAGGTACCCAAAAATTAACGCTAGAAAAAGTGTGACGGATTTGTTGGATTTTAGCTGTGATTACTAGGGAACATGAGGGGATGGTACAGTTAAAAGGGCGGGCCTCTGAGCCGCTTTGTTCTCCTTGTGTAGAAAAAGTCTGTTCGAAGGTCAAAATGACCATTTTTTGAAATTTTGCCGGCCTCTCCCGTCCAAACGCTCGGGGATAGAGAGTTGTCCTTTATACTGAGGATAGAATTCCACGAGCTGTATTAAACGCACTCATCGGCTTTCTTCTAACTACACTTAGTGCATAGTTATGGCGGCTAGAATGTCGGCGGAATGGGGGTTTGAACCCTTCCCCTTTTTTTCTCGAAAATCGGAAAGTGTTCGCGATTGTCATTTTGATGCTATCGTGTAAGAAGTAAGTCAAGGGGGAAGACAGGGCCGCACCCCGTTCCTCGGTATGATCATTATTTTCGGAATTAGAGACTCAAATATTTTAAGTACCCAAAAATTAAGGCTAGAAAAAAGTGTGATGAATTTGCTGGTGTTTAGCGGTGATTAATTGGGAACATGCGGGGAAGCTACAGTTAAAAGGGCGGGCCTCTGAGCCGCTTTGTTCTCCTTGTGTAGAAAATGTCTGTTCGAAGGTCAAAATGACCATTTTTTGAAATTTTGCCGGCCTTTCCCGTCCAAACGCGCTGGGATAGAGAGTTGTCCTTTATACTGAGGATTGAGTTCGACGAGCTGTATTAAACGCACTCATCGGCTTTCTTCTATCTACACGTACTGCAGAGGTATGGTGGCTAGAATGTCGGCGGAATGGGGGTTTGAACACCTCCTCTTTTTTTCTCGAAAATCAGAAAGTGTTCGCGATTGCCATTTTGATGCTATCGTGTAAGAAGGAAGTCAAGGGGAAAGACAGGGCCGCAAACCGTTCCTCGGTTTGACCATTATTTCCGGAATTAGAGACTCAAATATTGTAGGTACCCAAAAATTGACGTTAGAAAAAAGTGTGACGGATTTGGTGGATTTTAGCGGTGATTACTAGGGAACATGAGGGGATGGTACAGTTAAAAGGGCGGGCCTCTGAGCCGCTTCGTTCTCCTTGTGTGGAAAAAAGTCTGTTTTGGAAAGTAAAAATAACCATTTTTTTTTTAATTTGCCGGCCTCTCCCGTCCAAACGCGCGGGGATAGAGAGTTGTCTTTTATACTGAGGATAGAATTCGACGAGCTGTATTCAACGCACTCATCGGCTTTCTTCTAACTACACTTACTGCAGAGTTATGGCGGCTAGAATGTCGGCGGAACGGGGGTTTGAACCCTTCCCCTTTTTTTCTCGAAAATCGGAAAGTGTTCGCGATTGTCATTTTGATGCTATCGTGTAAGAAGTAAGTCAAGGGGGAAGACAGGGCCGCACCCCGTTCCTCGGTATGTTCATTATTTTCGGAATTAGAGACTCAAATATTTTAAGTACCCAAAAATTAAGGCTAGAAAAAAGTGTGATGAATTTGCTGGTTTTTAGCGGTGATTACTTGGGAACATGCGGGGATGCTACAGTTAAAAGGGCGGGCCTCTGAGCCGCTTTGTTCTCCTTGTGTAGAAAATGTCTGTTCGAAAGTCATAATTACCATTTTTTGAAATTTTGACGGCCTCTCCCGTCCAATCCCGCTGGGATAGAGAGTTGTCCTTTATACTGAAGATAGAGTTCGACGAGCTGTATTAAACGCACTCATCGGCTTTCTTCTATCTACACGTACTGCAGAGGTATGGCGGCTAGAATGTCGGCGGAATGGGGGTTTGATCCCTTCCTCTTTTTTTCTCGAAAATCAGAAAGTGTTCGCGATTGCCATTTTGATGCTATCGTGTAAGAAGTAAGTCAAGGTGGAAGACAGGGCCGTACCCCGTTCCTCGGTATGACCATTATTTCCGCAATTAGAGACTCAAATATTTTAGGTACCCAAAAATTAAGGCTAGAAAAATGTGTGACGGATTTCCTGGATTTTAGCGGTGATTACTAGGGAACATGCGGGGATGGTACAGTTAAAATGGCGGGCCTCTGAGCCGCTTCGTTCTCATTGTGTGGAAAAAAGTCTGTTTTTGAAGGTCAAAAAGACCATTTTTTCAAATTTTGCCGGCCTCTCCCGTCCAAACGCTCGGGGATAGAGAGTTGTCCTTTATACTGAGGATTGAGTTCGACGAGCTGTATTAAACGCACTCATCGCCTTTCTTCTATCTACACGTACTGCAGAGGTATGGCGGCTAGAATGTCGGCGGAATGTGGGTTTGAACACCTCCTCTTTTTTTCTCGAAAATCAGAATGTGTTCGCGATTGCCATTTTGATGCTATCGTGTAAGAAGGAAGTCAAAGGGGAAGACAGGGCCGCAAACCGTTCCTCGGTTTGACCATTATTTCCGGAATTAGAGACTCAAATATTGTAGGTACCCAAAAATTAACGTTAGAAAAAAGTGTGACGGATTTGGTGGATTTTAGCGGTGATTACTAGGGAACATGCGGGGATGCTACAGTTAAAACGGCGGGCCTCTAAGCCGCTTCGTTCTCCTTGTGTGGAAAAAAAGTCTGTTTTGGAAGGTCTAAATGACCATTTTTCTAAATTTTGCCGGCCTCTCCCGTCCAAACGCGAGGGGATAGGGTGTTGTCCTTTATACTGAAGATAGAGTTCGACGAGCTGTATTAAAGGCACTCATCGGCTTTCTTCTAACTACACGTACTGCAGAGTCATGGCGGCTAGAATGTCGGCGGAATGGGGGTTTGAACCCTTCCCCTTTTTTTCTCGCAAATCAGAAAGTGTTCGCGATTGCCATTTTGATGCTATCGTGTAAGTTGTAAGTCAAGGGGGAAGTGAGGTCCGCACCCGTTCCTCAGTATGACCATTATTTCCGGAATTAGAGACTCAAATATTTTAGGTACCCAAAAATTAACGCTAGAAAAAAGTGTGACGGATTTGTTGGATTTTAGCTGTGATTACTAGGGAACATGAGGGGATGGTACAGTTAAAAGGGCGGGCCTCTGAGCCGCTTCGTTCTCCTTGTGTGGAAAAGAGTCTGTTTAGGAAGGTAAAAATAACCATTTTTTTTTTAATTTGCCGGACTCTCCCGTCCAAACGCGCGGGGATAGAGAGTTGTCCTTTATACTGAGGATAGAATTCGACGAGCTCTATTAAACGCACTCATCGGCTTTCTTCTAACTACACTTAGTGCATAGTTATGGCGGCTAGAATGTCGGCGGTATGGGGGTTTGAACCCTTCCCCTTTTTTTCTCGAAAATCGGAAAGTGTTCGCGATTGTCATTTTGATGCTATCGTGTAAGAAGTAAGTCAAGGGGGAAGACAGGGCCGCACCCCGTTCCTCGGTATGATCATTATTTTCGGAATTAGAGACTCAAATATTTTAAGTATCCAAAAATTGAGGCTAGAAAAAAGTGTGATGAATTTGCTGGTTTCTAGCGGTGATTACTTGGGAACATGCGGCGATGCTACAGTTAAAAGGGCGGGCCTCTGAGCCGCTTTGTTCTCCTTGTGTAGAAAAAGTCTGTTCGAAGGTCAAAATGACCATTTTTTGAAATTTTGCCGGCCTCTCCCGTCCAAACGCGCTGGGATAGAGAGTTGTCCTTTATACTGAAGATAGAGTTCGACGAGCTGTATTAAACGCACTCATCGGCTTTCTTCTATCTACACGTACTGCAGAGGTATGGCGGCTAGAATGTCGGCGGAATGGGGGTTTGATCCCCTCCTCTTTTTTTCTCGAAAATCAGAAAGTGTTCCCGATTGCCATTTTGATGCTATCGTGTAAGAAGTAAGTCAAGGGGGAAGACAGGGCCGCACCCGTTCCTCGGTATGACCATTATTTCCGGAATTAGAGACTCAAATAGTTTAGGTACCCAAAAATTAAGGCTAGAAAAATGTGTGACGGATTTGCTGGATTTTAGCGGCGATTACTAGGGAACATGCGGGGATGGTACAGTAAAAAGGGCGGGCCTCTGAACCGCTTCGTTCTACTTGTGTGGAGAAAAGTCTCTTTTGGAAGGTAAAAATGACCATTTTTTGAAAATTTGCCCCCTTCTCCCGTCCAAACGCGCGGGGATAGATAATTGTCCTTTATACTGAAGATAGAGTTCGTCTAGCTGTATTCAACGCACTCATTGGCTTTCTTCTAACTACACGTACTGCAGAGTTATGGCGGCTAGAATGTCGGCGGAATGGGGGTTTGAACCCTTCCCCTTTTTTTTCTCGAAAATCACAAAGTGTTCGCGAATGCCATTTTGAAGCTATCGTGTAAAAAGTAAGTCAAGGCTGAAGACAGGGCCGCACCCCGTTCCTCGGTATGACCATTATTTCCGGAATTACAGACTCAAATGTTGTAGGTACCCAAAAATTAACGTTAGAAAAAAGTGTGACAGATTTGGTGGATTTTAGCGGTGATTACTAGGGAACATTTGGGGATGCTACAGTTAAAAGGACGGGCCTCTGAGCCGCTTTGTTCTCCTTGTGTGGAAAAAAGTCGTTTTAGAAGGTGAAAATGACCATTTTTGGAAATTTTCCGGCCTCTCCCGTCCAAACGCGCGGGGTAGAGATTTGTGCTTTTTATTGAAGATAGAGTTTGACGAGATGTATTAAACGCACTCACCGGCTTTCTTCTAACTACACTTACTGCAGAGTTATGGCGGCTAGAATGTCGGCGGAATGGGGGTTTTGAACCCTTCCCCTTTTTTTCTCGAAAATCAGAAAGTGTTCGCGATTGTCATTGTGATGCTATCGTGTAAGAAGTAAGTCAAGGGGGAAGACAGGGCCGCACCCCGTTCCTCGGTTTGACCATTATTTCCGGAATTAGAGACTCAAATATAGTAGGTACCCAAAAATTAACGTTAGAAAAAAGAGTGACGGATTTGGTGGATTTTAGCGGTGATTACTAGGGAACATACGGGGATGCTACAGTTAAAACGGCGGGCCTCTGAGCCGCTTCGTTCTCCTTGTGTGGAAAAAAGTGTGTTTTTGGAAAGTCTAAATGACCACTTTTTGAAATTTTGCCGGCCTCTCCCGTCCAAACGCTCGGGGATACATAGTTGTCCTTTATACACAGGATAGAGTTCGACGAGTTGTATTCAACGCACTCATCGGCTTTCTTCTAACTACAAGTACTGCAGAGTTATGGTGGCTAGAATGTCGGCGGAGTGGGGGTTTGAACCCTTTCCTTTTTTTTCTCGAAAATCAGAAAGTGTTCGCGATTGCCATTTTGATGCTATCGTGTAAGAAGTAAGTCAAGGGGGAAGACAGGGCCGCACCCGTTCCTCGGTATGACCATTATTTCCGGATTTAGAGACTCAAATATTTTAGGTACCCAAAAATTAAGGCTAGAAAAATGTGTGACGGATTTGCTGGATTTTAGTGGCGATTACTAGGGAACATGCGGGGATGGTACAGTAAAAATGGCGGGCCTCTGAACCGCTTCGTTCTCCTTGTGTGGAGAAAAGTCTCTTTGGAAGATAAAAATGACCATTTTTTGAAAATTTGCCCCCTTCTCCCGTCCAAACGCGCGGGGATAGATAATTGTCCTTTATACTGAAGATAGAGTTCGTCTAGCTGTATTCAACGCACTCATCGCCTTTCTTCTAACTACACGTACTGCAGAGTTATGGCGGCTAGAATGTCGGCGGAATGGGGGTTTGAACCCTTCCCCTTTTTTTTCTCGAAAATCACAAAGTGTTCGCGAATGCCATTTTGAAGCTATCGTGTAAAAAGTAAGTCAAGGGGGAAGACAGGGCCGCACCCCGTTCCTCGGTATGACCATTATTTCCGGAATTACAGACTCAAATGTTGTAGGTACCCAAAAATTAACGTTAGAAAAAAGTGTGACAGATTTGGTGGATTTTAGCGGTGATTACTAGGGAACATGCGGGGATGCTACAGTTAAAAGGGCGGGCCTCTGAGCCGCTTTGTTCTCCTTGTGTGGAAAAAAGTCGTTTTAGAAGGTGAAAATGACCATTTTTGGAAATTTTGCGGCCTCTCCCGTCCAAACGCGCTGGGTAGAGATTTGTGCTTTTTTATTGAAGATAGAGTTTGACGAGATGTATTAAACGCACTCATCGGCTTTCTTCTATCTACACGTACTGCAGAGGTATGGCGGCTAGAATGTAGGCGGAGAGGGGGTTTGAACCCGTCCTCTTTTTTTCTCGAAAATCAGAAAGTGTTCGCGATTGCCATTTTGATGCTATCGTGTAAGAAGTAAGTCAAGGGGGAAGACAGGGCCGCACCCCGTTCCTCGGTTTGACCATTATTTCCGGAATTAGAGACTCAATTATTTTTGGTACCCAAAATTTAAGGCTAGAAAAAAGTGTGACGGATTTGGTGGATTGTAGCGGTGATTACTAGGGAACATGCGGGGATGGTACAGTTAAAAGGGCGGGCCTCTGAGCCGCTTCGTTCTCCTTGTGTGGAAAAAAGTCTGTTTTTGAAGGCCAAAAAGACCATTTTTTTAATTTTGCCGGCCTCTCCCGTCGAAACGCCCGGGATTAGAGAGTTGTCCTTTATACTGAGGATAGAGTTCGACGAGCTGTATTAAACGCACTCATCGGCTTTCTTCTAACTACACGTACTGCAGAGGTATGGCGGCTAGAATGTCGGCGGAATGGGGGTTTGATCCCCTCCTCTTTTTTTCTCGAAAATCAGAAAGTGTTCGCGATTGCCATTTTGATGCTATCGTGTAAGAAGTAAGTCAAGGGGGAAGACAGGGCCGCACCCCGTTCCTCGGTATGACCATTATTTCCGCAATTAGAGACTCAAATATTTTAGGTACCCAAAAATTAAAGGTAGAAAAATGTGTGACGGATTTGCTGGATTTTAGCGGTGATTACTAGGGAACATGCGGGGATGGTACAGTTAAAAGGGCGGTCCTCTGAGCCGCTTCGTTCTCCTTGTGTGGAAAAAAGTCTGTTTTTGAAGGTCAAAAAGACCATTTTTTCAAATTTTGCCGGCCTCTCCCTCCAAACGCTCGGGGATAGAGAGTTGTCCTTTATACTGAGGATTGAGTTCGACGAGCTGTATTAAACGCACTCATCGGCTTTCTTCTATCTACACGTACTGCAGAGGTATGGCGGCTAGAATGTCGGCGGAATGGGGGTTTGAACACCTCCTCTTTTTTTCTCGAAAATCAGAAAGTGTTCGCGATTGCTATTTTGATGCTATCGTGTAAGAAGGAAGTCAAGGGGGAAGACAGGGCCGCACCCCGTTCCTCGGTTTGACCATTATTTCCGAAATTAGAGACTCAAATATTGTAGGTACCCAAAAATTAACGTTAGAAAAAAGTGTGACGGATTTGGTGGATTTTAGCGGTGATTACTAGGGAACATGCGGGGATGCTACAGTTAAAACGGCGGGCCTCTGAGCCGCTTCGTTCTCCTTGTGTGGAAAAAAGTGTGTTTTGGAAAGTCTAAATGACCATTTTTTGAAATTTTGCCGGCCTCTCCCGTCCAAACGCTCGGGGATAGATAGTTGTCCTTTATACAGAGGATAGAGTTCGACGAGTTGTATTCAACGCACTCATCGCCTTTCTTCTAACTACACGTACTGCAGAGTTATGGCGGCTAGAATGTCGGCGGAATGGGGGTTTGAACCCTTTCCTTTTTTTTCTCGAAAATCAGAAAGTGTTCGCGATTGCCATTTTGATGCTATCGTGTAAGAAGTAAGTCAAGGGGGAAGACAGGGCCGCACCCGTTCCTCGGTATGACCATTATTTCCGGAATTAGAGACTCAAATATTTTAGGTACCCAAAAATTAAGGCTAGAAAAATCTGTGACGGATATCCTGGATTTTAGCGGCGATTACTAGGGAACATGCGGGGATGGTACAGTAAAAAGGGCGGGCCTCTGAACCGCTTCGTTCTCCTTGTGTGGAGAAAAGTCTCTTTTGGGAGGTAAAAATGACCATTTTTTGAAAATTTGCCCCCTTCTCCCGTCCAAACGCGCGGGGATAGATAATTGTCCTTTATGCTGAAGATAGAGTTCGTCTAGCTGTATTCAACGCACTCATCGGCTTTCTTCTAACTACACGTACTGCAGAGTTATGGCGGCTAGAATGTCGGTGGAATGGGGGTTTGAACCCTTCCCCTTTTTTTTCTCGAAAATCACAAAGTGTTCGCGAATGCCATTTTGAAGCTATCGAGTAAAAAGTAAGTCAAGGGGGAAGACAGGGCCGCAACCCGTTCCTCGGTATGACCATTATTTCCGGAATTACAGACTCAAATGTTGTAGGTACCCAAAAATTAACGTTAGAAAATGGTGTGACATATTTGGTGGATTTTAGCGGTGATTACTAGGGAACATGCGGGGATGCTACAGTTAAAAGGGCGGGCCTCTGAGCCGCTTTGTTCTCCTTGTGTGGAAAAAAGTTGTTTTAGAAGGTGAAAATGACCATTTTTTGAAATTTTCCGGCCTCTCCCGTCCAAACGCGCGGGGTAGAGATTTGTGCTTTTTATTGAAGATAGAGTTTGACGAGATGTATTAAACGCACTCACCGGCTTTCTTCTATCTACACGTACTGCAGAGGTATGGCGGCTAGAATGTCGGCGGAATGGGGGTTTGAACCCGTCCTCTTTTTTTCTCGAAAATCAGAAAGTGTTCGCGATTGCCATTTTGATGCTATCGTGTAAGAAGGAAGTCAAGGGGGAAGACAGGGCCGCACCCCGTTCCTCGGTTTGACCATTATTTCCGGAATTAGAGACTCAATTATTTTAGGTACCCAAAAATTAAGGCTAGAAAAAAGTGTGACGGATTTGGTGGATTGTAGCGGTGATTACTAGGGAACATGCGGGGATGGTACACTTAAAAGGGCGGGCCTCTGAGCCGCTTCGTTCTCCTTGTGTGGAAAAAAGTCTGTTTTTGAAGGCCAAAAAGACCATTTTTTGAAATTTTCCCGGCCTCTCCCGTCCAAACGCTCGGGGATAGAGAGTTGTCCTTTATACTGAGGATAGAATTCGACGAGCTGTATTAAACGCACTCATCGGCGTTCTTCTAACTACACTTACTGCAGAGTTATGGCGGCTAGAATGTCGGCTGAATGGGGGTTTGAACCCTCCCCCTTTTTTTCTCGAAAATCAGAAAGTGTTCTCGATTGTCATTTTGATGCTATCGTGTAAGAAGTAAGTCAAGGGGGAAGACAGGGCCGCACCCCGTTCCTCGGTATGACCATTATTTCCGGAATTAAAGACTCAAATGTTGTAGGTACCCAAAAATTAACGTTAGAAAAAAGTGTGACGGATTTGCTAGATTTTAGCGGTGATTACTAGGGAACATGCGGGGATGCTACAGTTAAAACGGCGGGCCTCTAAGCCGCTTCGTTCTCCTTGTGTGGAAAAAAAGTCTGTTTTGGAAAGTCTAAATGACCATTTTTTTAAATTTTGCCGGCCTCTCCCGTCCAAACGCGAGGGGATAGGGTGTTGTCCTTTATACTGAAGATAGAGTTCGACGAGCTGTATTAAAGGCACTCATCCGCTTTCTTCTAACTACACGTACTGCAGAGTCATGGCGGCTAGAATGTCGGCGGAATGGGGGTTTGAACCCTTCCCCTTTTTTTCTCGAAAATCAGAAAGTGTTCGCGATTGCCATTTTGATGCTATCGTGTAAGTTGTAAGTCAAGGGGGAAGTCAGGTCCGCACCCGTTCCTCCGTATGACCATTATTTCCGGAATTAGAGACTCAAATATTTTAGGTACCCAAAAATTAACGCTAGAAAAAAGTGTGACGGATTTGCTGGATTTTAGCTGTGATTACTAGGGAACATGAGGGGGTGGTACAGTTAAAAGGGCGGGCCTCTGAGCCGCTTCGTTCTCTTTGTGTGGAAAAAAGTCTGTTTTGGAAGGTAAAAATAACCATTTTTTTATAATTTGCCGGCCTCTCCCGTCCAAACGCGCGGGGATAGAGAGTTGTCCTTGATACTGAGGATAGAATTCGACAAGCTGTATTAAACGCACTCATCGTCTTTCTTCTAACTACACTTACTGCAGAGTTATAGCGGCTAGAATGTCGGCGGAATGGGGGTTTGAACCCTTCCCCTTTTTTCTCGAAAATCGGAAAGTGTTCGCGATTGTCATTTTGATGCTATCGTGTAAGAAGTAACTCAAGGGGAAGACAGGGCCGCACCCCGTTCCTCGGTATGATCATTATTTTCGGAATTAGAGACTCAAATATTTTAGGTACCCAAAAATTAAGGCTAGAAAAATGTGTGACGGATTTCCTGGTTTTTACCGGTGATTACTTGGGAACATGCGTGGATGCTGCAGTTAAAAGGGCGGGCCTCTGAGCCGCTTTGTTCTCCTTGTGTAGAAAAAGTCTGTTCGAAGTTCATAATGGCCATTTTTTGAAATTTTGCCGGCCTCTCCCGTCCAAACGCTCGGGGATAGATAGTTGTCCTTTATACAGAGGATAGAGTTCGACGAGTTGTATTCAACGCACTCATCGGCTTTCTTCTAACTACACGTACTGCAGAGGTATGGCGGCTAGAATGTCGGCGGAATGGGGGTTTGATCCCCTCCTCTTTTTTTCTCGAAAATCAGAAAGTGTTCGCGATTGCCATTTTGATGCTATCGTGTAAGAAGTAAGTCAAGGGGGAAGACAGGGCCGCACCCCGTTCCTCGGTATGACCATTATTTCCGCAATTAGAGACTCAAATATTTTAGGTGCCCAAAAATTAACGTTAGAAAAAAGTGTGACGGATTTGGTGGATTTTAGCGGTGATTACTAGGGAACATGCGGGGATGCTGCAGTTAAAACGGCGGGCCTCTGAGCCGCTTCGTTCTCCTTGTGTGGAAAAAAGTGTGTTTTGGAAAGTCTAAATGAGCATTTTTTTTTAATTTTGCCGGCCTCTCCCGTCCACACGCTCGGGGATAGATAGTTGTCCTTTATACAGAGGATAGAGTTCGACGAGCTGTATTAAACGCACTCATCGGCTTTCTTCTAACTACACTTACTGCAGAGTTATGGCGGCTAGAATGTCGGCGGAATGGGGGTTTGAACCCTTCCCCTTTTTTTCTCGAAAATCAGAAAGTGTTCGCGATTGTCATTTTGATGCTATCGTGTAAGAAGTAAGTCAAGGGGGAAGACAGGGCCGCACCCCGTTCCTCGGTATGACCATTATTTCCGGAATTAGAGACTCAAATGTTCTAGGTACCCAAAAATTAACGTTAGAAAAAAGTGTGACGGATTTGCTGGATTTAACGGTGATTACTAGGGAACATGCGGGGATGCTACAGTTAAAACGGCGGGCCTCTAAGCCGCTTCGTTCTCCTTGTGTGGAAAAAAAGTCTGTTTTGGAAGGTCTAAATGACCATTTTTTTAAATTGTGCCGGCCTCTCCCGTCCAAACGCGAGGGGATAGGGTGTTGTCCTTTATACTGAAGATAGAGTTCGACGAGCTGTATTAAAGGCACTCATCGGCTTTCTTCTAACTACACGTACTGCAGAGTCATGGCGGCTAGAATGTCGGCGGAATGGGGGTTTGAACCCTTTCCCTTTTTTTCTCGAAAATCAGAAAGTGTTCGCGATTGCCATTTTGATGCTATCGTGTAAGTTGTAAGTCAAGGGGGAAGTCAGGTCCGCACCCGTTCCTCCGTTTGACCATTATTTCCGGAATTAGAGACTCAAATATTTTAGGTACCCAAAAATTAACGCTAGAAAAAAGTGTGACGGATTTGCTGGATTTTAGCTGTGATTACTAGGGAACATGAGGGGATGGTACAGTTAAAAGGGCGGGCCTCTGAGCCGCTTCGTTCTCCTTGTGTAAAAAAAAGTCTGTTTTGGAAGGTAAAAATAACCATTTTTTTTTAATTTGCCGGCCTCTCCCGTCCAAACGCGCTGGGATAGAGAGTTGTCCTTTAAACTGAGGATAGAATTCGACGAGCTGTATTAAAGGCACTCATCGGCTTTCTTCTAACTACACTTACTGCAGAGTTATGGCGGCTAGAATGTCTGCGGAATGGGGGTTTGAACCCTTCCCCTTTTTTTCTCGAAAATCGGAAAGTGTTCGCGATTGTCATTTTGATGCTATCGTGTAAGAAGTAAGTCAAGGGGGAAGACAGGGCCGCACCCCGTTCCTCGGTATGATCATTATTTTCGGAATTAGAGACTCAAATATTTTAGGTACCCAAGAATTAAGGCTAGAAAAATGTGTGACGGATTTCCTGGATTTTAGCGGTGATTACTAGGGAACATGCGGGGATGGTACAGTTAAAATGGCGGGCCTCTGAGTCGCTTCGTTCTCCTTGTGTGGAAAAAAGTCTGTTTTTGAAGGTCAAAAAGACCATTTTTTCAAATTTTGCCGGCCTCTCCCGTCCAAACGCGCTGGGATTGAGAGTTGTCCTTTATGCTGAGGATTGAGTTCGACGAGCTGTATTAAACGCACTCATCGGCTTTCTTCTATCTACACGTACTGCAGAGGTATGGCGGCTAGAATTTCGGCGGAATGGGGGTTTGAACCTCTCCTCTTTTTTTCTCGAAAATCATAAAGTGTTCGCGATTGCCATTTTGATGCTATCGTGTAAGAAGGAAGTCAAGGGGGAAGACAGGGCCGCACCCCGTTCCTCGGTTTGACCATTATTTCCGGAATTAGAGACTCAAATATTGTAGGTACCCAAAAATTAACGTTAGAAAAAAGTGTGACGGATTTGGTGGATTTTAGCGGTGATTACTTGGGTACATGCGGGGATGCTACAGTTAAAACGGCGGGCCTCTTAGCCGCTTCGTTCTCCTTGTGTGGAAAAAAGTGTGTTTTGGAAAGTCTATATGACCATTTTTTGAAATTTTGCCGGCCTCTCCCGTCCAAACGCTCGGGGATAGATAGTTGTCCTTTATACAGAGGATAGAGTTCGACGAGTTGTATTCAACGCACTCATCGGCTTTCTTCTAACTACACGTACTGCAGAGTTATGGCGGCTAGAATGTCGGCGGAATGGGGGTTTGATCCCTTTCCTTTTTTTTCTCGAAAATCAGAAAGTGTTCGCGATTGCCATTTTGATGCTATCGTGTAAGAAGTAAGTCAAGGGGGAAGACAGGGCCGCACCCGTTCCTCGGTATGACCATTATTTCCGGAATTAGAGACTCAAATATTTTAGGTACCCAAAAATTAAGGCTAGAAAAATGTGTGACGGATTTGCTGGATTTTAGCGGCGATTACTAGGGAACATGCGGGGATGGTACAGTAAAAAGGGAGGGCCTCTGAACCGCTTCGTTCTCCTTGTGTGGAGAAAAGTCTCTTTTGGAAGGTAAAAATGACCATTTTTTGAAAATTTGCCCCCTTCTCCCGTCCAAACGCGCGGGGATAGATAATTGTCCTTTATACTGAAGATAGAGTTCGTCTAGCTGTATTCAACGCACTCATCGTCTTTCTTCTAACTACACGTACTGCAGAGTTATGGCGGCTAGAATGTCGGCGGAATGGGGGTTTGAACCCTTCCCCTTTTTTTTTCTCGAAAATCACAAAGTGTTCGCGAATGCCATTTTGAAGCTATCGTGTAAAAAGTAAGTCAAGGCTGAAGACAGGGCCGCACCCCGTTCCTCGGTATGACCATTATTTCCGGAATTACAGACTCAAATGTTGTAGGTACCCAAAAATTAACGTTAGAAAAAAGTGTGACAGATTTGGTGGATTTTAGCGGTGATTACTAGGGAACATTCGGGGATGCTACAGTTAAAAGGGCGGGCCTCTGAGCCGCTTTGTTCTCCTTGTGTGGAAAAAAGTCGTTTTAGAAGGTGAAAATGACCATTTTTGGAAATTTTCCGGCCTCTCCCGTCCAAACGCGCGGGGTAGAGATTTGTGCTTTTTATTGAAGATAGAGTTTGACGAGATGTATTAAACGCACTCTCCGGCTTTCTTCTATCTACACGTACTGCAGAGGTATGGCGGCTAGAATGTCGGCGGAATGGGGGTTTGAACCCGTCCTCTTTTTTTCTCGAAAATCAGAAAGTGTTCGCGATTGCCATTTTGATGCTATCGTGTAAGATGTAAGTCAAGGGGGAAGTCAGGTCCGCACCCGTTCCTCCGTATGACCATTATTTCCGGAATTAGAGACTCAAATATTTTAGGTACCCAAAAATTAACGCTAGAAAAAAGTGTGACGGATTTGCTGGATTTTAGCTGTGATTACTAGGGAACATGAGGGGATGGTACAGTTAAAAGGGCGGGCCTCTGAGCCGCTTCGTTCTCCTTGTGTGGAAAAAAGTCTGTTTTGGAAGGTAAAAATAACCATTTTTTTTTTAATTTGCCGGCCTCTCCCGTCCAAACGCGCGGGGATACAGAGTTGTCCTTTATACTGAGGATAGAATTCGACGAGCTGTATTAAACGCACTCATCGGCTTTCTTCTAACTGCACTTACTGCAGAGTTATGGCGGCTAGAATGTCGGCGGAATGGGGGTTTGAACCCTTCCCCTTTTTTTCTCGAAAATCGGAAAGTGTTCGCGATTGTCATTTTGATGCTATCGTGTAAGAAGTAAGTCAAGGGGGAAGACAGGGCCGCACCCCGTTCCTCGGTATGAGCATTATTTTCGGAATTAGAGACTCAAATATTTTAAGTACCCAAAAATTAAGGCTAGAAAAAAGTGTGATGAATTTGCTGGTTTTTAGCGGTGATTACTTGGGAACATGCGGGGATGCTACAGTTAAAAGGGCGGGCCTCTGAGCCGCTTTGTTCTCCTTGTGTAGAAAAAGTCTGTTCGAAGGTCATAATGACCATTTTTTGAAATTTAGCCGGCCTCTCCCGTCCAAACGCGCTGGGATAGAGAGTTGTCCTTTATACTGAAGATAGAGTTCGACGAGCTGTATTAAACGCACTCATCGGCTTTCTTCTATCTACACGTACTGCAGAGGTATGGTGGCTAGAATGTCGGCGGAATGGGGGTTTGAACACCTCCTCTTTTTTTCTCGAAAATCAGAAAGTGTTCGCGATTGCCATTTTGATGCTATCGTGTAAGAAGTAAGTCAAGGGGAAAGACAGGGCCGCACCCCGTTCCTCGGTATGACCATTATTTCCGCAATTAGAGACTCAAATATTTTAGGTACCCAAAAATTAAGGCTAGAAAAATGTGACGGATTTCCTGGATTTTAGCGGTGATTACTAGAGAACATGCGGGGATGGTACAGTTAAAATGGCGGGCCTCTGAGCCGCTTCGTTCTCCTTGTGTGGAAAAAAGTCTGTTTTTGAAGGTCAAAAAGACCATTTTTTCAAATTTTGCCGGCCTCTCCCGTCCAAACGCTCGGGGATAGAGAGTTGTCCTTTATACTGAGGATTGAGTTCGACGAGCTGTTTTAAACGCACTCATCGGCTTTCTTCTATCTATACGTACTGCAGAGGTATGGCGGCTAGAATGTCGGCGGAATGGGGGTTTGAACACCTCCTCTTTTTTTCTCGAAAATCAGAAAGTGTTCGCGATTGCCATTTTGATGCTATCGTGTAAGAAGGAAGTCAAGGGGGAAGACAGGGCCGCACCCCGTTCCTCGGTTTGACCATTATTTCCGGAATTAGAGACTTAAATATTGTAGGTACCCAAAAATTAACGTTAGAAAAAAGTGTGACGGATTTGGTGGATTTTAGCGGTGATTACTAGGGAACATGCGGGGATGCTACAGTTAAAACGGCGGGCCTCTAAGCCGCTTCGTTCTCCTTGTGTGGAAAAAAGTGTGTTTTGGAAAGTCTAAATGACCGTTTTTTGAAATTTTGCCGGCCTCTCCCGTCCAAACGCTCGGGGATAGATAGTTGTCCTTTATACAGAGGATAGAGTTCGACGAGCTGTATGAAACGCACTCATCAGCTTTCTTCTATCTACACGTACTGCAGAGGTATGGCGGCTAGAATGTCGGCGGAATGGGGGTTTGAACACCTCCTCTTTTTTTCTCGAAAATCAGAAAGTGTTCGCGATTGCCATTTTGATGCTATCGTGTAAGAAGGAAGTCAAGGGGGAAGACAGGGCCGCTCCCCGTTCCTCGGTTTGACCATTATTTCCGGAATTAGAGACTCAAATATTGTAGGTACCCAAAAATTAACGTTAGAAAAAAGTGTGACGGATTTGCTGTATTGTAGCGGTGATTACTAGGGAACATGCGGGGATGGTACAGTTAAAAGGGCGGGCCTCTGAGCCGCTTCGTTCTCCTTGTGTGGAAAAAAGTGTGTTTTGGAAAGTCTAAATGACCATTTTTTGAAATTTTGCCGGCCTCTCCCGTCCAAACGCTCGGGGATAGATAGTTGTCCTTTATACAGAGGATAGAGTTCGACGAGTTGTATTCAACGCACTCATCGGCTTTCTTCTAACTACACGTACTGCAGAGTTATGGCGGCTAGAATGTCTGCGGAATGAGGGTTTGAACCCTTTCCTTTTTTTTCTCGAAAATCAGAAAGTGTTCGCGATTGCCATTTTGATGCTATCGTGTAAGAAGTAAGTCAAGGGGGAAGACAGGGCCGCACCCGTTCCTCGGTATGACCATTATTTCCGGATTTAGAGACTCAAATATTTTAGGTACCCAAAAATTAAGGCTAGAAAAATGTGTGACGGATTTGCTGGATTTTAGCGGCGATTACTAGGGAACATGCGGGGATGGTACAGTAAAAAGGGCGGGCCTCTGAACCGCTTCGTTCTCCTTGTGTGGAGAAGTCTCTTTTGGAAGGTAAAAATGACCATTATTTGAAAATTTGCCCCCTTCTCCCGTCCAAACGCGCGGGGATAGGTAATTGTCCTTTATACTGAAGATAGAGTTCGTCTAGCTGTATTCAACGCACTCATCGGCTTTCTTCTAACTACACGTACTGCAGAGTTATGGCGGCTAGAATGTCGGCGGAATGGGGGTTTGAACCCTTCCCCTTTTTTTTCTCGAAAATCACAAATTGTTCGCGAATGCCATTTTGAAGCTATCGTGTAAAAAGTAAGTCAAGGCTGAAGACAGGGCCGCACCCCGTTCCTCGGTATGACCATTATTTCCGGAATTACAGACTCAAATGTTGTAGGTACCCAAAAATTAACGTTAGAAAAAAGTGTGACAGATTTGGTGGATTTTAGCGGTGATTACTAGTGAACATGCGGGGATGCTACAGTTAAAAGGGCGGGCCTCTGAGCCGCTTTGTTCTCCTTAGGTGGAAAAAAGTCGTTTTAGAAGGTGAAAATGATCATTTTTGGAAATTTTCCGGCCTCTCCCGTCCAAACGCGCGGGGTAGAGATTTGTGCTTTTTATTGAAGATAGAGTTTGACGAGATGTATTAAACGCACTCACCGGCTTTCTTCTATCTACACGTACTACAGAGGTATGGCGGCTAGAATGTCGGCGGAATGGGGGTTTGAACCCGTCCTCTTTTTTTCTCGAAAATCAGAAAGTGTTCGCGATTGCCATTTTGATGCTATCGTGTAAGAAGTAAGTCAAGGGGGAAGACAGGGCCGCACCCCGTTCCTCGGTATGACCATTATTTCCGCAATTAGAGACTCAAATGTTGTAGGTACCCAAAAATTAACGTTAGAAAAAAGTGTGACGGATTTGCTGGATTTTAGCGGTGATTACTAGGGAACATGCGGGGATGCTACAGTTAAAACGGCGGGCCTCTAAGCCGCTTCGTTCTCCTTGTGTGGAAATAAGTCTGTTTTGGAAGGTCTAAATGACCATTTTTTTTTTAATTTTGCCGGCCTCTCCCGTCCAAACGCGAGGGGATAGAGTGTTGTCCTTTATACTGAAGATAGAGTTCGACGAGCTGTATTAAAGGCAGTCATCGGCTTTCTTCTAACTACACGTACTGCAGAGTCATGGCGGCTAGAATGTCGGCGGAATGGGGGTTTGAACCCTTCCCCTTTTTTTCTCGAAAATCAGAAAGTGTTCGCGATTGCCAATTTGATGCTATCGTGTAAGATGTAAGTCAAGGGGGAAGTCAGGTCCGCACCCGTTCCTCCGTATGACCATTATTTCCGGAATTAGAGACTCAAATATTTTAGGTACCCAAAAATTAACGCTAGAAAAAAGTGTGACGGATTTGCTGGATTTTAGCTGTGATTACTAGGGAACATGAGGGGATGGTACAGTTAAAAGGGCGGGCCTCTGAGCCGCTTCGTTCTCCTTGTGTGGAAAAAAAGTCTGTTTTGGAAGGTAAAAATAACCATTTTTTTTAATTTGCCGGCCTCTCCCGTCCAAACGCGCGGGGATAGAGAGTTGTCCTTTATACTGAGGATAGAATTCGACGAGCTGTATTAAACGCACTCATCGGCTTTCTTCTAACTGCACTTACTGCAGAGTTATGGCGGCTAGAATGTCGGCGGAATGGGGGTTTGAACCCTTCCCCTTTTTTTCTCGAAAATCGGAAAGTGTTCGCGATTGTCATTTTGATGCTATCGTGTAAGAAGTAATTCAAGGGGGAAGACAGGGCCGCACCCCGTTCCTCGGTATGATCATTATTTTCGGAATTAGAGACTCAAATATTTTAAGTACCCAAAAATTAAGGCTAGAAAAAAGTGTGATGAATTTGCTGGTTTTTAGCGGTGATTACTTGGGAACATGCGGGGATGCTACAGTTAAAAAGGCGGGCCTCTGAGCCGCTTTGTTCTCCTTGTGTAGAAAAAGTCTGTTCGAAGGTCATAATGACAATTTTTTGAAATTTAGCCGGCCTCTCCCGTCCAAACGCGCGGGGATAGAGAGTTGTCCTTTATACTGAAGATAGAGTTCGACGAGCTGTATTAAACGCACTCATCGGCTTTCTTCTATCTACACGTACTGCAGAGGTATGGCGGCTAGAATGTCGGCGGAATGGGGGTTTGATCCCCTCCTCTTTTTTTCTCGAAAATCAGAAAGTGTTCGCGATTGCCATTGTGATGCTATCGTGTAAGAAGTAAGTCAAGGGGGAAGACAGGGCCGCACCCCGTTCCTCGGTATGACCATTATTTCCGGAATTACAGACTCAAATGTTGTAGGTACCCAAAAATTAACGTTAGAAAAAAGTGTGACAGATTTGGTGGATTTTAGCGGTGATTACTAGGGAACATGCGGGGATGCTACAGTTAAAAGGGCGGGCCTCTGAGCCGCTTTGTTCTCCTTGTGTGGAAAAAAGTCGTTTTAGAAGGTGAAAATGACCATTTTTGGAAATTTTCCGGCCTCTCCCGTCCAAACGCGTGGGGTAGAGATTTGTGCTTTTTATTGAAGATAGAGTTTGACGAGATGTATTAAACGCACTCATCGGCTTTCTTCTATCTACACGTACTGCAGAGGTATGGCGGCTAGAATGTCGGCGGAATGGGGGTTTGAACCCGTCCTCTTTTTTTCTCGAAAATCAAAGTGTTCGCGATTGCCATTTTGATGCTATCGTGTAAGAAGTAAGTCAAGGGGGAAGACAGGGCCGCACCCCGTTCCTCGGTATGACCATTATTTCCGCAATTAGAGACTCAAATATTTTAGGTACCCAAAAATTAACGCTAGAAAAAAGTGTGACGGATTTGCTGGATTTTAGCTGTGATTACTAGGGAACATGAGGGATGGTACAGTTAAATGAGCGGGCCTCTGAGCCGCTTCGTTCTCGTTGTGTGGAAAAAAGTCTGTTTTGGAAGGTAAAAATAACCATTTTTTTTTAATTTTCCGGCCTCTCCCGTCCAAACGCGCGGGGATAGAGAGTTGTCCTTTATATTGAGGATAGAATTCGACGAGCTGTATTAAACGCACTCATCGGCTTTCTTCTAACTACACTTACTGCAGAGTTATGGCGGCTAGAATGTCGGCGGAATGGGTGTTTGAACCCTTCCCCTTTTTTTCTCCAAAATCGGAAAGTGTTCGCGATTGTCATTTTGATGCTATCGTGTAAGAAGTAAGTCAAGGGGGAAGACAGGGCCGCACCCCGTTCCTCGTTATGATCATTATTTTCGGAATTAGAGACTCAAATATTTTAAGTACCCAAAAATTAAGGCTAGAAAAAAGTGTGATGAATTTGCTGGTTTTTAGCGGTGATTACTTGGGAACATGCGGGGATGCTACAGTTAAAAGGGCGGGCCTCTGAGCCGCTTTGTTCTCCTTGTGTAGAAAAAGTCTGTTCGAAGGTCATAATGACCATTTTTTGAAATTTTGCCGGCCTCTCCCGTCCAAACGCGCTGGGATAGAGAGTTGTCCTTTATACTGAAGATAGAGTTCGACGAGCTGTATTAAACGCACTCATCGGCTTTCTTCTATCTACACGTACTCCAGAGGTATGGCGGCTAGAATGTCGGCGGAATGGGGGTTTGAACCCCTCCTCTTTTTTTCTCGAAAATCAGAAAGTGTTCGCGATTGCCATTTTGATGCTATCGTGTAAGAAGTAAGTCAAGGGGGAAGACATGGCCGCACCCCGTTCATCGGTATGACCATTATTTCCGGAATAAGAGACACAAATATATTAGGTACCCAAAAATTAAGGCTAGAAAAAAGTGTGACGGATTTGGTGGATGTTAGCGGTGATTACTAGGGAACATGCGGGGATGGTACAGTTAAAAGGGTGGGCCTCTGAGCCGCTTCGTTCTCCTTGTGTAGAAAAAGTCTGTTCGAAAGTCAAAATGACCTTTTTTTTTAATTTTGCCGGCGTCTCCCGTTCAAATGCACGGGGATATAGAGTTGTCCTTTATACTGAAGATAGAGTTCGACGAGCTGTATTAAACGCACTCATCGGCTTTCTTCTAACTACACGTACTGCGGAGTTATGGCGGCTAGAATGTCGGCGGAATAGTGGTTTACTCATCGCTACTGCTGGCTCTGCCCTCTACCACTGTTACTGCTAGTACTATTAATACTAAATTTTGGTTTCTTTGCAGCTCCTGTTGGTGTGCAATCCAGAACTGACATCATCGGCTAAATATGCAATGTCTCATTCTTCAGAGACCTCACCCAGCAACAGAAGAGCGATCGCTACCAATAGTGAACCTTGAGTATTGTCGTTTCGCATAAATATTGTCCCGGAACACAACTATAATCCATGATACAGCTATTCAATGAACATTGTAATAGTAACATATATCGTTCGTAGATAGCTGCAGTGGCTTGACTTTAAACTACAGCACAGCGAAAATATTAACGAGGTACCATTATGGAGTACAACATTTGAATTGTCCATAGCTGTGGGAAATGACGGTATTGCCTATTCTACCTGCCCTCAGAGTAGAAAATTGGCTTATGCTCTCAAGGTGAGCATTGACTGTGTGACCAGTGAATCAGTGAAAACATTTAAGACAAATGTGTTTTTTTCATTAGTATTTAAATTCCTGTTGATACAATTTGATACGATGTAAATGTGAAAGGTTGTTAATAGTAGTGTGTGTGGGTTGGTTGAGTCTTGAGAAACTTATCCTGTGTTTTAAGACTGTGTCTTATGAGTAAGAACTGTCTTTTTCTATACTGTTGTAGGAGTTTTAAATAGTTACTGAGTTATGTGACTGGACAAATATGTTATTTCTTGCCTATTCGAATAGGAGATTGTGTTCAAAAACTTTCTTCCTTCCTTCCCTTTCACTACATAATACTTCGTGGTCTTAATGAAGACCACTGAAACTATACCAGGCATGTCAACTGATGCCTACAGAAGCAATCGCGGGCTTTAGAGCCCAGGAGACCCTAAACGCTTTACAGCGGAAAGGAAAGAGAAAGACGAAAGTGGTGGTATATGCCGCTTGGTCGAGCTATATTCAGGGATGGCCAGCACTGATTCAATAGATAAAGGGAAGAGAACTTATTAAAACTGTATCCATGGTAATTTTTAGATTTGCCTGAGAAGTATAAGTGCATTATAAGAATGTAAGTTTTAATTTTAATGCTCTTTTTTCACAAGTTTGATTTTTTTATTCAAAAGAAATATTTTCTCAACTTTTCATAGAGCAAAGTGAAATTTTCAGGTATAGGCCTATTTATTTAGTAGCCATACAGAATGTTTTCGTAAATGTAATATACGTAGGTATATACGTGTTACTGAAGATAGTGTATTGACAATTTTGAAAATATTCGCATGGAAATTGTTTGTAAGGAAATGAATTAACAAAGCAACTACTGTTACATCATAAGCAAAAGATACGTGCCCATGTGTTGTAAAAATGTCAGCTCTATACCCTCAGCAGATTTCGAGAAAATAATTTAATATTCTGATGATAGGAAGTTGCTCACAAATATCACCTTAAAAGCATAATGCGATAAGAGTTTTGTTATGTAATATTAGTTACACTTAAAACAGATACAGTACCTACGTAACTTTGCTTTGTACTGTAATATTGTTTTGATTAGTTTATCGATTACTTTTGTAAGGCTAAAGATACCATTAATATAAAATCCAACTTATCATGTCATACCCAATCTCTTTCTTTGGAATATCACTTTGTTTATGAATGATGTGTTTCATCCACTTAATACAGTATAATATTATACTACTATGGAATTTAAGTGAATATTCCTGCTTAACTCTCTATTATGTTATTAAGATTTAAAACACAACTGCAATATTAAGAAATCAGTGTTAGTACTTTTGTTTTACATACAATATAGATAATATTAAACAAAAAGAAGCCATATAAAAATAACGACATAAAATTTCACGTTCCGTTTGAAGTTAGTGCACCACTGTTTTCTTAATGCAACAGGTTGCTTATTCATATTCACAACCCTTCCTCTTTCCATACTTAGCGCTAGCTGCCCGCGCACGACGTCAAGGTCAGAAAAATGCGCTTGCTTTGACATCACTGCTCTATACCAATAAAGACATATGAAATATAATAAGTCAGTATTATTTCATATCCTTTTATTTTTACCCACCTCCAATGTCAGGTAGGAGTATTGGCCGCATAAATTAAAAGATACATAGGCCTATTTTAAGTAAGTTACACGTAATTTACGTCATGTAGAAAAGATAATTTTTAGACGATTCCTGTGCAGCATAATAAATTATTTTAATGGAAGTAAAGTAGTAAGATGCTATCATGATAGAATTGATAAGCTTTTATTTTAAAATAGCTTCACTTATAATCAATAAACTTTGATTCTAAAATTAATATAGTTGAAGAAACAAGGACTCTGAAATTGGTATTGTGACAACAGCATACCTTCTAATATGAGCACTCAGCCCCTACGTTCTCCTTTTAGAAAAAGTAATATCTCATCCAAACGGCTCTTTTTTTACCATATTTCGACAGAATAGAATAAATATTATAGAATAGATAGCCTGAATAGAGATACAGACTAGGGGCAGCATTCAGGTGAAGTAGATTAAGTACCAATTTTACAGCACTACTTGGCTTGAGAGACGTATCCTCATTGCATCAGTTCAAGCAGCCATCCCTGCAAAGGTAAGTTATAGCTGGCTCTATATTATTTTACCAGGAGGTCTGTATTCTCTGTATCGCAAAGTTGAAAAGTTGTTTTAATTGAATTAAATTAAAAACAAATTAAAATTAAATAGAATAAATTGAAATAAATTGAATTAAAATAAACTAAAATAAAGTAAATTAAATGAAATGAAATTAAAATTAATTACATTTAAAATATTTCATATAAAATATTTTTAGATAAATTAAATTAAGTACTTGAATTAAATTAAATTAAATTAAACTAAAATAAAACAAATTAAATATATTAAAGTAAAATAAAATAAACTGCATTAAAATAAAATAAATTAATATAAATTAAAATCAGTTGAATTCAAATAAATAAATTGACTAAAGTGAATTAAGTTAAAATAAAATAAATAAACCAAGTTAAATTAAATTCCAGTAAAATAATCTCAAATAAATTAAATTAAAACAAATTAAAATGAAATATAATAAGATAAACTAATTAAATTCAAATAAATGATCATATTAATTACATTAAATTAAAATTAATTTACTAAAATAAAATGTAATAAAAATATAAAATAAATACAAAAATTTGAATGAAATAATAGAAATTAAAATACATTAAACATCAAAATGTATTAAAGTAAATTAAAATGCAACAAATTAAAACAAATAGAAATGGTAGAAAATGAATCAAAATAAAGTAATTTAGAATAAATAAAAATACATTAAATTAAGATTAATTTAAATGAAATAAATTGATTTAAAATAAAGGGAAATGTAATAAAATAATATAAATTTAAATTATATAAGTTAAAATGAACAAAATTAAAAACAAATTATTTGAAGTTAAATTAAATTAAACTAAATTAAATTAATAGAGATTAAAATAAAATAAACTAAATAATAAAGTAATATAAAAAGAAATGAAAGAAGTCAAAATTAAATATGTTAAAATAAAATAAATTCAAAATAAATTAAAAATTGAAAAATTAAATTAAAATGAAATAATATAAATTAAGAAAAAGTAGTGTAAGTTAAAGTAAATTAAATTCAAATACATTAATATAAAAAATAAATTAAATTTAAAAAATGAATTAAATTAAAATCAAGTAAATAAAAATAAAACAATTTAAAGTGAAATAAATTAACGTAAAGGAAGTAAATAAAATTAAAATAAATTAAACTGAATTAAAATAACGTAAAAGAAAATAAATTAAAATAAATTTTAAAAAACTTATATAAAATGTATTATTTTGAAATGAATTAAATTAAATTCATTAAAATAAAATGAATTGAAATGAATTAAGTTAAAATAAAATGAAGTAATATAAAATAAAATCAATTAAATTAAAATATAATACATTTTATTAAATACAATAAAATAAATGAACGTAAATTAAATTGAAATGAAATGAAATAAATTAAAATAAAATGAAATAAATTAAATTTAAAATAAATTGAAATAAATAAAGTTATATTAAAACAAAATGTAATAAAATAAATTCATGTAAATTAAAATCAAGTAAATTAAAATCAAATAAATTGAAATAAATTAATTTAAAATAAGATAAATTGAAATAAAATTAATGAAAATAAATTAAACTCAAATGAAATAATATGAATTAAGAAAACTAATGTATATTAAATTTATTACATTCAAATAAATTAAATTAAAATAAATCTAATTAGAAACAAGTAAATAAAAATTAATTAATTTAAATTGAAATAAATTAAAGTAAGATAAGTAAATACAATTAAAATGAATTGAACTAAATTAAAATAAAACACAATAAACTAAAGTAAATTTAAGAAATTGAATAAAATTAAGTTAAATGAATATATTATAAATTAAATTAAAATATAATAAATTGTTTTAAATAAGATAAAATAAATCTAAAGAAATTAAGTTCAAATGAAATGAAATAAATTAAAATAAAATGTAATAAATTAAAACAGATTAAATTTAAAATAACTTAAAGTAAATAAACTTATACAAAAATGAAATAGATTAATATAAATTAAAATCAAGTAAAATATAAATAAATTGATAAAAATTAAATTGGAATAAAATTAATGAAAATAAAATAAATTAAAATGAAATAATGTAAATTAAGAAAAAGTAGTGTAGATTGAAATAAATTAAATTCAAATAAATGAACATAAAATCAATTAAATTAATATAAAATAAAATAACGTAATTAAAATTGAATTAACTTACATTAAAGAAATAAATCAAATTAAAATGAAGTAAATAAAAATAAAATAATTTAAAGTGAAATAAATTAAAGTAAAATAAGTAAATACAATTAAAATAGATTAAACTAAATTGAATTAAAATGCATTACTTTTAAATAAAATAAATTGAAATCAATTAAATTAAAATAACTTATTAGATTAAATTAAAACGAAATATATTAAATTGAAATAAATTAATTTAAAATATTTTAGCTAAAATATAATAAATAATATTAAATTAAACTAAAATAATTTAAATTAAATTAAATCAAACTACGTTAAAATAACATATAATAAATTAGACTAATGAAACTAAAAGAAATTGAAATAACATTAATTAAAATAAATTAGAAACAAATTAAAATAGAATAGGGTGAATCGAATTAAAGTGAAATCAAATTAAAATGAGTTAAATTGAAATTAATTTAGAATAAATTCAATTATAATAAATTACATTAAAATAGAAAAATAATATAAATTAAATTAAAAAATTGAATGAAATAATGGGAATCAAAATATATTAAACATCAAAATGTATTAAAGTAAATTAAGATAAAATAAATGAAAATAAATTGATATAAAATTAAATAAAAACAAAATAAATTGGAATAAATTAAAATAAAATAAATTGAATTAAGATAAATGTAAATAAAATAAATTAAATTAAATGGAAAAATAAGAAAATAATGTAAATTTAAATAACAAAATTATAAATTAATAAATTAATTTTATAAGAATATTTTAAATTTCTAGCATTATAGGACTGTTCAATATTGCGCTCCTTGATCTCGACACGAAGAGTACAACGCAGTAGCATTGACGGCTGCATCTTCTGAAAGATCCTAGGTGTGACTATCGCAGGCAAGCAAAAGTTTCAAAAATATTTCCGGTGCTGCGTTTACAAAGTGTATGTCAGCAAGTTCTGATTGTCACACTAACAACAACAAACGTAAACTGAACTGCATCGTCGTGGATCAAGACTACCTTGATAATTAAAGTATCCCCGTAGGTAATATAAACGTATGTGAACTGTCGCCGCCTAGCGCCTAAACGGCAAGCAACCCAACAAACAGATGTACCAGGAGATTGTCCTTGTGCAGGATGCACGGATAGGTTTATTAATCGTTATAATGGTTTCTGAGCACAGATTCCTTTTGATGAATTGTTCCTTATGGCCCATTACCAACAAAAATCTCGTAACTTATTCGAGGCAATACCGTACATTTTTTGTTCTTTCCATATAAATTAAAGATAAATAAAATAAGTTAGAATTAAATATGTTAAATTAAAGTAAAATAACATGAATTAAAATAATATGAACTGAAATATTAATAAAAATTAAAATAGAATGAATTAAAATATAATAAATTAAAACAAAATAAATTGAAATAAAAATAAATTAAATAAAAATGAATTGAAATATATTAAAATAAATTAAAATAAAATTAATTAAATTAATATAACATAAAATAACTTAATTAAAATTAATATAAATTAAATTTAAAAAATAAATTAATCTAAAATGAAGTAAATAAAAATAAAATAATTGAAAGTGAAATAAATTACAGTAAAATAACTAAATGCACCTTTCCAGACATCTTTAAATATTCCAACGTTATTCCGATCCATAAAAAGGTAATCAGTTAGATTAGTCAAATTATAGGCCAATTAGTATAATACCGACACTTTAAAAGGTATTTGAAATCTTATTACATAATCAAATTACAGATTACTTTGAATACAATCGTCTATTTGTTAATCAGTATGGTTTTAGATCCTCCCACAATACAATTGAAGCCATAGTTAAATTTGTGGAGAAGTGCTTTAGTGTTTTAGAAAACTCCAGGTTAATGTTAGGCCGTTTTTACGATTTTACCAAAGCTTTCGATACCATTTCTCACGATATCCTCATACAAAAACTGAAATTTTATGGTTTTTATAATTCTAGCGCTATGTTTTTAAATTATTATTTATCAGGCAGACACCAATCTGTTTACTGTAATGATGCAATGTCTCAATTTAAACCTGCCAAGTTTGGTGTCCCACAGTGTTCCGTTCTTGGTCCCGTGCTCTTCATTATATAATTATATTAACGACCTCCCAGCCAGCTTTGAGGATGACTGCCTTGACACTTTCATGTTTGCTGATGATTTGGCACTTGGAATTTCTCAGGATAATGATGTTTCGATGAAAAGACAGCTTGACAACACATTATTCAGGATAAAAGACTGGTGTGATGCCAATAAACTTAGCATGAACTCTAATAAGACTGTAGATATTAAATTTTCTTTTAATAGAAATATTACTGACCTGTCTTCCTCAGTTAAATTACTATGCATTCACCTCGAAGCCGGTCTGGGCTGGAGTACACACATACAATATCTTGTTAATAAAATTAATAAAGGAATTTTCATGTTACGAATCCTCAGACAAACATTATGTTATAATTCTTTACTTACGGTTTGTTACGCCCATATTTACAGTCACTTAAGTTAAGGGACGTTTTTGTGGGGTAACCATACTTCGGTTTCTAAGTTGTGTATCCTTCAAAAGAGAGCAGTGAGAATTATTTGTGGTGTCTCTTCTAGAACTCATTGTAAACCACTTTATGTTCAACTTGGAATACTTACGTTGCCGTCAATGTTTATTCTCGATTGCCTTCTGTATGTTAAGCGTAATGTGCATAATCTTCCTATTTATAATTATTCTAACCGTTCCAGACTTGACATATATCTCACCGAATACAAATATATTACTACAAGCAATAGTTTTATTTTCATATAAATTGTATAACTTTTTACCATTGCATATAAGAAACAAATCATATTATACTTTCCGAAGGATGGTGAGAACAACATTGATGGCAAATCCACTCTACAGTGTCAATGATTTTAGCAATATTACGTTTTAGATACTATTTGTTTTAAACTCATATATTTGATAAATCTGTACATTTTAACCTGATTTTATAATTATTCTTTTAAAACATTTAACCTTTTTTTGTGATCATATGGTGATTGTACATTTATTTTTGATGTTATTTTTTCATTATTCATATTGTAGTAGCCATGTATTATATATTTCTACTCTGACGTTGTTTATGGCCGTAAATCGCTGAATGACATCTATCTATCTATCTATCTATCTATCTATCTATCTATCTATCTATCTATCTATCTATCTATCTATCTATCTATCTATCTATCTATCTATCTATCTATCTATGTATCTATCTATCTATCTATCTATCTATCTATCTATCTATCTATCTATCTATCTATCTATCTATCTATCTATCTATCTATCTATCTATCTATCTATCTATCTATCTATCTATCTATCTATCCATCCATCCATCCATCCATCCATCCATCCATCCATCCTTCCTTCCATCCTTCCATCCATCCATCCATCCATCCATCCATCCATCCATCCATCCATCCATCCATCCATCCATCCATCCATCCATCTATCTATCTATCTATCTATCTATCTATCTATCTATCTATCTATCTATCTATCTATCTATCTATCTATCTATCTATCTAATCTGTGTAAACTATCCTAATCCATCTATTCTATCCTATTCTATTCATTATATCCTATTCTATTCTATCTATTCTATTCCTTTCTATCAATGCTATTCTATCTATCTATTCTTTTCTATCTATTCCATTTTATCTCTTCTATTCTGTTCTGTTCTATTCTGTCTATTCTGTTCTATTCGGTCTATTCTATTCATTCTCTCCATTATATTCAATCTATTCTGTCTATTCTATCTATTCTATTCTATCTATTGTGTCTATTCCATTCTGTCTATTCTATTCTGTCTATTCAATTCTATCTATTCTATCCTATTCAATCTATTCTATCTATTCAATCTTATTCTATCTATTCTATCCTATTTACCTATTCTCTCCTATTGTATCTATGTATCTATCTAATCTGTCTAATCTTTCTATTCTATATATTAGAACCTATTCTATCCTATTCTATCTATTCTATTCTGTCTATTCCATACTATTTGTTCTCTTCTATCTAGTCTAATCTATTCTATATATTCTATTCTAATCTTTTCTATTCTATCTATAATATACTATCTATTCTATCTATTCTATTCCATCTATTCTATTTTTTTATTCTATTCTATTCTAACTATTCTCTTCCTTCTATTCTATCCTATTCTATCTATCTATCTGTCAGTCTTTCTAATCTATCTATCTAATCTACCTAATCGAATCTATCTAATCTACCTAATCTATCTATTCCGTCCTAATCTGTCTTGTCTATCCTATTCTATCTATTCTTTCCTATTCTATCTAATCTATGTAACCGGCTATCTACTTAATTTACCTAATCTATATATTCTATCATATTCTCTCTATTCTGTCCTATTCTATTGTGTCTATTCTACTCTAATTCTATTCTATCTGTTCTAATCTATTCTATTCTGCGTTAGTCTGTTCTATTGTCTCTTCTGTTCTATTCTGTCTATTCTATCTATTCTGTCTATTCAATTCTATCTATTCTCTCCTATTCTATCTATTGTGTCCTATACTTTCTCTTCTTTCCTATTCTATCTATTCTACCCTATGTTATATATTCTATCCCATTCTATCCATCTATCCATCCATCTATCTATCTATTTATCTATCTCTCTACGTATCTATCTATCTATCTATTCTATTCTATCTATTCCATTCTATCTATTCTATTCTGTTCTATCTTTTCTATTCTATTCTCGCTATTCTATACTATTCTATTCTATCTATTCTATCCCATTCAATTTATCTATCTATTATTCTATCCATCTATCCATCTAATCTATCCTAAAGTATCTATTCTATCCTATTCTACGCAACCTATTCTATTCTAGTCTATTTATTCTATTCTATTCTATCTATTTTATTCTATCTATCTATTCCTTCTATGTGTTCTATTCTATCTATTCTATTCTATGTTCTGATCTATTCTATCTGCTCTATTCTATTCTATTTTGTCTATTCTGTTCCATTGTCTATTCTGCTCAATTCTGTCTAATGTCTATTCTGTTTTTTCTGTCTATTCTATTCTATCTATTCTGTCTCTTCTATTCTATCTATTCTCTCTATTCTATTCTATCTTTTCTGTCTATTCAATTCTATTTATTGTATCTATTCTGTTCTATTATATCTATTCTATTCTATTCATCCATCTATCTATTTATCTATGTATCTATCTATCCATACATCCGACCATCTATCAGTCTATCTATCTATCTATCTATCTATCTATCTATCTATCTATCTATCTATCTATCTATCTATCTATCTATCTATCTATCTATCTATCTATCTATCTAATCTTTCCATTCTATTCTATCTATTCTATTCTATCAATTCTATTCTATTCTGCTGCATCTACTCTAATCTATTCTATTCTATGTATTCTAGTGTATATATTCTACTCTATTCTATCTATTCTATTTATGTATCTATTCTTTCCAACTATATCTATTCTATCCAATTCTATCTACCTATTCTATTCTATCCTACTCTATCTATGCTATCATACTATTCTATTCTAACCTACTCTATCTATTCTATACTACTCCATATTTTCTATTCTACTCCATACATTCTTTTCTACTCCACCTATTCTATTCTCTTCTATCTATTCTAATCTCCTCTACTCTATGTATATATCTATCTAATCTACCTAAACTTTCTAATCTATTCGAATATATCTATTCTATCCTATTCTATCTATTCTATCCTATTCCATCTATGTCATTCTAATCTATTCTATTCTATCTATTCAAATCTCTGTTCTATTCTGTTCTATCTGTTTTACTCTATTGTATCTTGTCCATTCTATTCTGTTGTATTCTATCTATTCTGTTCTATTGACTATTTTGTTCTATTCTGTCTATTCTATTCTATCTATTCTGTTCTATCTATTCTGTCTATTCTATTCTATCTATTCAGTATATTCTATTCTGTCTATTCTATTCTATCTATTCTATACTATTCTACCTATTCTATCCTATTCTATATATTCTATGCTGTTCTAACTATTCTATTTTATTTGATCTATTCTATCCAATTCTATCTATATATATATTCTAATTCAGTATATCTATTCTATTCTATTCTATTGTATCTATCCTATTCTATTTATTCTATTCTATCTATTCTAATTTATTTATCTATTATATTCTATCTATTCTATTCTATTCATTCTATTCTATCAATTCTATTGTATCTATTCTATTCTATATATTATATTCTATCTATTATATTCTATCTATTCTGTTCTATCTATTCTGTCTACTTTATTCTATTCTATCAATTCTATTCTATTCTTTTCTATGTATTCTATTCTATAAATTGTACTCTATTATATATAATCTATTCTTTCTATTCTATCCTATTTTATCTATCCTATCCTATTCTATTCTATCTATTCTATTCCTTTCTATCCATGCTATTCTATCTATCTATTCTTTTCTATCTATTCCATTTTATCTCTTCTATTCTGTTCTGTTCTATTCGGTCTATTCTATTCATTCTCTCCATTATATTCTATCTATTCTGTCTATTCTATCTATTCTATTCTATCTATTGTGTCTATTCCATTCTGTCTATTCTATTCTGTCTATTCAATTCTATCTATTCTATCCTATTCTATCTATTCTATCCTATTCAATCTATTCTATCTATTCAATCTTATTCTATCTATTCTATCCTATATACCTATTCTCTCCTATTGTATCTATGTATCTACCTAATCTGTCTAATCTTTCTATTCTATATATTAGAACCTATTCTATCCTATTCTATCTATTCTATTCTGTCTATTCCATACTATTTCTTCTCTTCTATCTAGTCTAATCTATTCTATATATTCTATTCTAATCTTTTCTATTCTATCTATAATATACTATCTATTCTATCTATTCTATTCCATCTATTCTATTCTTTTTATTCTATTCTATTCTAACTATTCTCTTCCTTCTATTCTATCCTATTCTATCTATCTATCTATCTATCTATCTATCTATCTATCTGTCAGTCTTTCTAATCTATCTATCTAATCTACCTAATCGAATCTATCTAATCTACCTAATCTATCTATTCCGTCCTAATCTGTCTTGTCTATCCTATTCTATCTATTCTTTCCTATTCTATCTAATCTATGTAACCAGCTATCTACTTAATTTACCTAATCTATATATTCTATCATATTCTCTCTATTCTTTCCTATTCTATTGTGTCTATTCTACTCTAATTCTATTCTATCTGTTCTAATCTATTCTATTCTGCGTTAGTCTGTTCTATTGTCTATTCTGTTCTATTCTGTCTATTCTATCTATTCTGTCTATTCAATTCTATCTATTCTCTCCTATTCTATCTATTGTGTCCTATACTTTCTCTTCTTTCCTATTCTATCTATTCTACCCTATGTTATATATTCTATCCCATTCTATCCATCTATCCATCCATCTATCTATCTATTTATCTATCTCTCTACGTATCTATCTATCTATCTATCTATCTATCTATCTATCTATCTATCTATCTATCTATCTATCTATCTATCTATCTATCTATCTATCTATCTACCTAAAGTTTCCATTCTATTCTATCTATTCTATTCTATCTATTCCATTCTATCTATTCTATTCTGTTCTATCTTTTCTATTCTATTCTCGCTATTCTATACTATTCTATTCTATCTATTCTATCCCATTCAATTTATCTATCTATTATTCTATCCATCTATCCATCTAATCTATCCTAAAGTATCTATTCTATCCTATTCTACGCAACCTATTCTATTCTAGTCTATTTATTCTATTCTATTCTATCTATTTTATTCTATCTATCTATTCCTTCTATGTGTTCTATTCTATATATTCTATTCTATGTTCTGATCTATTCTATCTGCTCTATTCTATTCTATTTTGTCTATTCTGTTCCATTGTCTATTCTGCTCAATTCTGTCTAATGTCTATTCTGTTTTTTCTGTCTATTCTATTCTATCTATTCTGTCTCTTCTATTCTATCTATTCTCTCTATTCTATTCTATCTTTTCTGTCTATTCAATTCTATTTATTGTATCTATTCTGTTCTATTATATCTATTCTATTCTATTCATCCATCTATCTATTTATCTATGTATCTATCTATCCATACATCCGTCCATCTATCAGTCTATCTATCTATCTATCTATCTATCTATCTATCTATCTATCTATCTAATCTTTCCATTCTATTCTATCTATTCTATTCTATCAATTCTATTCTATTCTGCTGCATCTACTCTAATCTATTCTATTCTATGTATTCTAGTGTATATATTCTACTCTATTCTATATATTCTATTGTATTTATTGTATCTATTCTATCCTATTCTATCTATTCTATCTATTCTATTTATGTATCTATTCTTTCCAACTATATCTATTCTATCCAATTCTATCTACCTATTCTATTCTATCCTACTCTATCTATGCTATCATACTATTCTATTCTAACCTACTCTATCTATTCTATACTACTCCATATTTTCTATTCTACTCCATACATTCTTTTCTACTCCACCTATTCTATTCTCTTCTATCTATTCTAATCTCCTCTACTCTATGTATATATCTATCTAATCTACCTAAACTTTCTAATCTATTCGAATATATCTATTCTATCCTATTCTATCTATTCTATCCTATTCCATCTATGTCATTCTAATCTATTCTATTCTATCTATTCAAATCTCTGTTCTATTCTGTTCTATCTGTTTTACTCTATTGTATCTTGTCCATTCTATTCTGTTGTATTCTATCTATTCTGTTCTATTGACTATTTTGTTCTATTCTGTCTATTCTATTCTATCTATTCTGTTCTATCTATTCTGTCTATTCTATTCTATCTATTCAGTATATTCTATTCTGTCTATTCTATTCTATCTATTCTATACTATTCTACCTATTCTATCCTATTCTATATATTCTATGCTGTTCTAACTATTCTATTTTATTTGATCTATTCTATCCAATTCTAACTATCTATATATATATTCTAATTCAGTATATCTATTCTATTCTATTCTATTGTATCTATCCTATTCTATTTATTCTATTCTATCTATTCTAATTTATTTATCTATTATATTCTATCTATTCTATTCTATTCTATTCATTCTATTCTATCAATTCTATTGTATCTATTCTATTCTATATATTATATTCTATCTATACTATTCTATCTATTATATTCTATCTATTCTGTTCTATCTATTCTGTCTACTTTATTCTATTCTATCAATTCTATTCTATTCTTTTCTATGTATTCTATTCTATAAATTGTACTCTATTATATATAATCTATTCTTTCTATTCTATCCTATTTTATCTATCCTATCCTATTCTATTCTATCTATTCTATTCCTTTCTATCCATGCTATTCTATCTATCTATTCTTTTCTATCTATTCCATTTTATCTCTTCTATCTGTTCTGTTCTATTCTGTCTATTCTGTTCTATTCGGTCTATTCTATTCATTCTCTCCATTATATTCTATCTATTCTGTCTATTCTATCTATTCTATTCTATCTATTGTGTCTATTCCATTCTGTCTATTCTATTCTGTCTATTCAATTCTATCTATTCTATCCTATTCTATCTATTCTATCCTATTCAATCTATTCTATCTATTCAATCTTATTCTATCTATTCTATCCTATATACCTATTCTCTCCTATTGTATCTATGTATCTACCTAATCTGTCTAATCTTTCTATTCTATATATTAGAACCTATTCTATCCTATTCTATCTATTCTATTCTGTCTATTCCATACTATTTCTTCTCTTCTATCTAGTCTAATCTATTCTATATATTCTATTCTAATCTTTTCTATTCTATCTATAATATACTATCTATTCTATCTATTCTATTCCATCTATTCTATTCTTTTTATTCTATTCTATTCTAACTATTCTCTTCCTTCTATTCTATCCTATTCTATCTATCTATCTATCTATCTATCTATATATCTATCTGTCAGTCTTTCTAATCTATCTATCTAATCTACCTAATCGAATCTATCTAATCTACCTAATCTATCTATTCCGTCCTAATCTGTCTTGTCTATCCTATTCTATCTATTCTTTCCTATTCTATCTAATCTATGTAACCAGCTATCTACTTAATTTACCTAATCTATATATTCTATCATATTCTCTCTATTCTTTCCTATTCTATTGTGTCTATTCTACTCTAATTCTATTCTATCTGTTCTAATCTATTCTATTCTGCGTTAGTCTGTTCTATTGTCTATTCTGTTCTATTCTGTCTATTCTATCTATTCTGTCTATTCAATTCTATCTATTCTCTCCTATTCTATCTATTGTGTCCTATACTTTCTCTTCTTTCCTATTCTATCTATTCTACCCTATGTTATATATTCTATCCCATTCTATCCATCTATCCATCCATCTATCTATCTATTTATCTATCTCTCTACGTATCTATCTATCTATCTATCTATCTATCTATCTATCTATCTATCTATCTATCTATCTATCTATCTACCTAAAGTTTCCATTCTATTCTATCTATTCTATTCTATCTATTCCATTCTATCTATTCTATTCTGTTCTATCTTTTCTATTCTATTCTCGCTATTCTATACTATTCTATTCTATCTATTCTATCCCATTCAATTTATCTATCTATTATTCTATCCATCTATCCATCTAATCTATCCTAAAGTATCTATTCTATCCTATTCTACGCAACCTATTCTATTCTAGTCTATTTATTCTATTCTATTCTATCTATTTTATTCTATCTATCTATTCCTTCTATGTGTTCTATTCTATCTATTCTATTCTATGTTCTGATCTATTCTATCTGCTCTATTCTATTCTATTTTGTCTATTTTGTTCCATTGTCTATTCTGCTCAATTCTGTCTAATGTCTATTCTGTTTTTTCTGTCTATTCTATTCTATCTATTATGTCTCTTCTATTCTATCTATTCTCTCTATTCTATTCTATCTTTTCTGTCTATTCAATTCTATTTATTGTATCTATTCTGTTCTATTATATCTGTTCTATTCTATTCATCCATCTATCTATTTATCTATGTATCTATCTATCCATACATCCGTCCATCTATCAGTCTATCTATCTATCTATCTATCTATCTATCTATCTATCTATCTATCTATCTATCTATCTATCTATCTATCTATCTATCTATCTATCTATCTATCTAATCTTTCCATTCTATTCTATCTATTCTATTCTATCAATTCTATTCTATTCTGCTGCATCTACTCTAATCTATTCTATTCTATGTATTCTAGTGTATATATTCTACTCTATTCTATATATTCTATTGTATCTATTGTATCTATTCTATCCTATTCTATCTATTCTATCTATTCTATTTATGTATCTATTCTTTCCAACTATATCTATTCTATCCAATTCTATCTACCTATTCTATTCTATCCTACTCTATCTATGCTATCATACTATTCTATTCTAACCTACTCTATCTATTCTATACTACTCCATATTTTCTATTCTACTCCATACATTCTTTTCTACTCCACCTATTCTATTCTCTTCTATCTATTCTAATCTCCTCTACTCTATGTATATATCTATCTAATCTACCTAAACTTTCTAATCTATTCGAATATATCTATTCTATCCTATTCTATCTATCTATCTATCTATCTATCTATATATCTATCTGTCAGTCTTTCTAATCTATCTATCTAATCTACCTAATCGAATCTATCTAATCTACCTAATCTATCTATTCCGTCCTAATCTGTCTTGTCTATCCTATTCTATCTATTCTTTCCTATTCTATCTAATCTATGTAACCAGCTATCTACTTAATTTACCTAATCTATATATTCTATCATATTCTCTCTATTCTTTCCTATTCTATTGTGTCTATTCTACTCTAATTCTATTCTATCTGTTCTAATCTATTCTATTCTGCGTTAGTCTGTTCTATTGTCTATTCTGTTCTATTCTGTCTATTCTATCTATTCTGTCTATTCAATTCTATCTATTCTCTCCTATTCTATCTATTGTGTCCTATACTTTCTCTTCTTTCCTATTCTATCTATTCTACCCTATGTTATATATTCTATCCCATTCTATCCATCTATCCATCCATCTATCTATCTATTTATCTATCTCTCTACGTATCTATCTATCTATCTATCTATCTATCTATCTATCTATCTATCTATCTATCTATCTATCTATCTATCTATCTATCTATCTATCTATCTATCTATCTATCTATCTACCTAAAGTTTCCATTCTATTCTATCTATTCTATTCTATCTATTCCATTCTATCTATTCTATTCTGTTCTATCTTTTCTATTCTATTCTCGCTATTCTATACTATTCTATTCTATCTATTCTATCCCATTCAATTTATCTATCTATTATTCTATCCATCTATCCATCTAATCTATCCTAAAGTATCTATTCTATCCTATTCTACGCAACCTATTCTATTCTAGTCTATTTATTCTATTCTATTCTATCTATTTTATTCTATCTATCTATTCCTTCTATGTGTTCTATTCTATATATTCTATTCTATGTTCTGATCTATTCTATCTGCTCTATTCTATTCTATTTTGTCCATTCTG